>NW_027315883.1:0-124366 GCF_026437365.1 Eucyclogobius newberryi
GAGAGAGAGAGAGGAGGAGGAGGAGGGAGGAGAGAGGGAGGAGAGAGGGAGGAGAGAGGGAGGAGAGAGAGAGGAGAGAGAGAGGGAGGAGAGAGGGAGGAGAGAGAGAGGGAGGAGGAGGAGGGAGGAGAGAGAGGGAGGAGAGAGAGAGGGGAGAGGAGGAGGAGGAGGAGGGAGGAGAGAGGGAGGAGAGAGGGAGGAGAGAGGGAGGAGAGAGGGAGGAGAGAGGGAGGAGAGAGGGAGGAGAGCGGGAGAGGAGAGGAGGGAGGAGGAGGAGGGAGGAGAGAGGGAGGAGAGAGGGAGGGAGGAGAGAGGGAGGAGAGGGAGAGGAGAGGGAGAGGAGAGAGGGAGGAGAGAGGGAGGAGAGAGGGAGGAGAGAGGGAGGAGAGAGGGAGGAGAGAGGGAGGAGAGCGGGAGAGGAGAGGGAGGGAGGAGGAGGAGGAGGAGAGAGGGAGGAGAGAGGGAGGAGGAGAGAGGGAGGAGAGGGAGAGGAGAGGGAGAGGAGAGGGAGGAGAGAGGGAGGGGAGAGGAGGAGGAGGAGGAGGGAGGAGGAGGGAGGAGAGAGGGAGGAGAGAGGGAGGAGAGAGGGAGGGAGGAGAGGGAGAGGAGAGGGAGAGGAGAGGGAGAGGAGAGGGAGGGGGAGAGGAGGGAGGGAGGAGGAGGGAGGGAGGAGGAGGGAGGAGAGAGGGAGGAGAGAGGGAGGAGAGAGGGAGGAGAGAGGGAGGGAGGGAGGAGGAGGGAGGAGAGAGGGAGGAGAGAGGAGGGGAGAGGGAGGAGGAGAGAGGGAGGGAGGAGGAGGAGGGAGGAGAGAGGGAGAGGAGAGGGAGGAGAGAGGGAGAGGAGAGGAGGAGAGAGGGAGGAGAGAGGGAGGGAGGAGAGAGGGAGGAGAGAGGGAGGACAGAGGGAGGGGAGAAAGGGAGGGAGGAGGAGAGGGAGAGAGAGGGAGGAGAGAGGGAGGAGAGAGGAGAGGAGAGAGGGAGGAGAGAGGGAGGAGAGAGGGAGGAGAGAGGGAGGAGAGAGGGAGAGGAGAGGGAGGAGAGAGGGAGGAGAGAGGGAGAGGAGAGGGAGGAGAGAGGGAGAGGAGAGGGAGGAGAGAGGGAGAGGAGAGAGGGAGAGGAGAGAGGGAGGAGAGAGGAGGAGGGAGGAGAGAGGGAGGAGGAGAGAGGGAGGAGAGAGAGAGGGAGGAGAGAGGGAGGAGAGAGGGAGGGGAGGAGGGAGGAGGAGGGAGGAGAGAGGGAGAGGAGAGAGGGAGGAGAGGGGGAGGAGAGGGGGAGGAGAGGGGGAGGAGAGAGGGAGGAGAGAGGGAGGAGAGAGGAGGAGAGAGGGAGAGGAGAGAGGGAGGAGAGGGGGAGGAGAGGGGGAGGAGAGAGGGAGGAGATCATGTGGCGTGAATTTAAACTCAAATGTTTTTCAGTTTCATGTGTAGAGTGAGTCGTGGTGCCACAGCTCCTCCTGGTGCCACAGCTCCTCCTGGTGCCACAGCTCCTCCTGGTGCCACAGCTCCTCCTGGTGGTGCCACAGCTCCTCCTGGTGCCACAGCTCCTCCTGGTGGTGCCACAGCTCCTCCTGGTGGTGCCACAGCTCCTCCTGGTGCCACAGCTCCTCCTGGTGGTGCCACAGCTCCTCCTGGTGCCACAGCTCCTCCTGGTGCCACAGCTCCTCCTGGTGGTGCCACAGCTCCTCCTGGTGCCACAGCTCCTCCTGGTGGTGCCACAGCTCCTCCTGGTGGTGCCACAGCTCCTCCTGGTGCCACAGCTCCTCCTGGTGGTGCCACAGCTCCTCCTGGTGCCACAGCTCCTCCTGGTGCCACAGCTCCTCCTGGTGGTGCCACAGCTCCTCCTGGTGCCACAGCTCCTCCTGGTGGTGCCACAGCTCCTCCTGGTGGTGCCACAGCTCCTCCTGGTGCCACAGCTCCTCCTGGTGGTGCCACAGCTCCTCCTGGTGCCACAGCTCCTCCTGGTGCCACAGCTCCTCCTGGTGGTGCCACAGCTCCTCCTGGTGCCACAGCTCCTCCTGGTGCCACAGCTCCTCCTGGTGGTGCCACAGCTCCTCCTGGTGCCACAGCTCCTCCTGGTGCCACAGCTCCTCCTGGTGGTGCCACAGCTCCTCCTGGTGCCACAGCTCCTCCTGGTGGTGCCACAGCTCCTCCTGGTGGTGCCACAGCTCCTCCTGGTGCCACAGCTCCTCCTGGTGGTGCCACAGCTCCTCCTGGTGCCACAGCTCCTCCTGGTGCCACAGCTCCTCCTGGTGGTGCCACAGCTCCTCCTGGTGCCACAGCTCCTCCTGGTGCCACAGCTCCTCCTGGTGGTGCCACAGCTCCTCCTGGTGCCACAGCTCCTCCTGGTGCCACAGCTCCTCCTGGTGGTGCCACAGCTCCTCCTGGTGGTCACTGAGAGGAACTGCTCTGGTGTAAAGGGAAATCTGAACCTTCAAGAGGAACAATATGTAAATGACACGACGTGTGAAGAGTCTGGACAGTCACATGACACATGGAGGACCACAGGGTCACAGGGAGGACCACATGGAGGATCACAGGGTCACATGGAGGACCACAGGGAGCACCACAGGGTCAAATGGAGGACCACAGGGAGGACCACAGGGTCACATGGAGGATCACAGGGTCACATGGAGGACCACAGGGAGGACCACAGGGTCACAGGGAGGACCACAGGGTCACATGGAGGACCACAGGGTCACAGGGAGGACCACAGGGAGGACCACAGGGTCACAGGGAGGACCACAGGGAGGACCACAGGGTCACATGGAGGACCACAGGGTCACAGGGAGGACCACATGGAGGATCACAGGGTCACATGGAGGACCACAGGGAGCACCACAGGGTCAAATGGAGGACCACAGGGAGGACCACAGGGTCACATGGAGGATCACAGGGTCACATGGAGGACCACAGGGAGGACCACAGGGTCACAGGGAGGACCACAGGGTCACAGGGAGGACCACAGGGAGGACCACAGGGTCACAGGGAGGACCACAGGGAGGACCACAGGGTCACAGGGAGGACCACAGGGAGGACCACAGGGTCACATGGAGGACCACAGGGAGGACCACAGGGTCACAGGGAGGACCACATGGAGGATCACAGGGTCACATGGAGGACCACAGGGTCACATGGAGGACCACAGGGAGCACCACAGGGTCAAATGGAGGACCACAGGGAGGACCACAGGGTCACATGGAGGATCACAGGGTCACATGGAGGACCACAGGGAGGACCACAGGGTCAAATGGAGGACCACAGGGTCACAGGGAGGATCACAGGGAGGACCACAGGGTCACATGGAGGATCACAGGGTCACATGGAGGATCACAGGGTCACATGGAGGACCACAGGGAGGACCACAGGGTCACAGGGAGGATCACAGGGAGGACCACAGGGTCACATGGAGGATCACAGGGTCACATGGAGGACCACAGGGTCACAGGGAGGACCACAGGGTCACATGGAGGACCACAGGGTCACATGGAGGACCACAGGGAGGACCACAGGGTCACATGGAGGACCACAGGGAGGACCACAGGGTCACAGGGAGGATCACAGGGAGGACCACAGGGTCACATGGAGGATCACAGGGTCACATGGAGGACCACAGGGTCACATGGAGGACCACAGGGAGGACCACAGGGTCACATGGAGGACCACAGGGTCACATGGAGGACCACAGGGAGGACCACAGGGTCACATGGAGGACCACAGGGTCACATGGAGGACCACAGGGAGGACAACAGGGTCACATGGAGGACCACAGGGTCACATGGAGGACCACAGGGAGGACCACAGGGTCACAGGGAGGACCACAGGGTCACTGGGAGGACCACAGGGAGGACCACAGGGTCACATGGAGGACCACAGGGAGGACCACAGGGTCACAGGGAGGACCACAGGGTTACAGGGAGGACCACAGGGTCACAGGGAGGACCACAGGGAGGACCACAGGGTCACATGGAGGACCACAGGGAGGACCACAGGGAGGACCACAGGGTGTACCACAGGGTCACATGGAGGACCACAGGGAGGACCACAGGGTCACATGGAGGACCACATGGTCACATGGAGGACCACAGGGAGGACCACAGGGTCAGAAGGAGGACCACAGGGAGGACCACAGGGTCAGAGGGAGGACCACAGGGTCAAAGGGAGGACCACAGGGTCACATGGAGGACCACAGGGTAAAAGGGAGGACCACAGGGTCACATGGAGGACCACAGGGTTACATGGAGGACCACAGGGTCGCAGGGAGGATCACAGGGAGGACCACAGGGTCACATGGAGGATCACAGGGTCACATGGAGGATCACAGGGTCACATGGAGGACCACAGGGTCACATGGAGGACCACAGGGTCACATGGAGGACCACAGGGAGGACCACAGGGTCACATGGAGGACCACAGGGTCACATGGAGGACCACAGGGAGGACAACAGGGTCACATGGAGGACCACAGGGTCACATGGAGGACCACAGGGAGGACCACAGGGTCACAGGGAGGACCACAGGGTCACTGGGAGGACCACAGGGAGGACCACAGGGTCACATGGAGGACCACAGGGAGGACCACAGGGTCACAGGGAGGACCACAGGGTTACAGGGAGGACCACAGGGTCACAGGGAGGACCACAGGGAGGACCACAGGGTCACATGGAGGACCACAGGGAGGACCACAGGGAGGACCACAGGGTGTACCACAGGGTCACATGGAGGACCACAGGGAGGACCACAGGGTCACATGGAGGACCACATGGTCACATGGAGGACCACAGGGAGGACCACAGGGTCACATGGAGGACCACAGGGAGGACCACAGGGTCAGAGGGAGGACCACAGGGTCAAAGGGAGGACCACAGGGTCACATGGAGGACCACAGGGTCAAAGGGAGGACCACAGGGTCACATGGAGGACCACAGGGTTACATGGAGGACCACAGGGCCACATAGAGGACCACAGGGTCACATGGAGGACCACAGGGTCACATGGAGGACCACAGGGAGGACCACAGGGTCACAGGGAGGACCACAGGGTCACAGGGAGGACCACAGGGTCACATGGAGGACCACATGGAGGACCACAGGGTCACATGGAGGACCACAGGGAGGACCACAGGGTCACATGGAGGACCACAGGGAGGACCACAGGGTCACATGGAGGACCACAGGGAGGACCACAGGGTCACATGGAGGACCACAGGGAGGACCACAGGGTCACAGGGAGGACCACAGGGAGGACCACAGGGTCACATGGAGGACCACAGGGTCACATGGAGGACCACAGGGTCACATGGAGGACCACAGGGTCACAGGGAGGATCACAGGGAGGACCACAGGGTCACAAGGAGGACCACAGGGTCACATGGAGGACCACAGGGTCACATGGAGGACCACAGGGAGGACCACAGGGTCACATGGAGGACCACAGGGTCACATGGAGGACCACAGGGAGGACAACAGGGTCACATGGAGGACCACAGGGTCACATGGAGGACCACAGGGTCACAGGGAGGACCACAGGGTCACAGGGAGGACCACAGGGAGGACCACAGGGTCACATGGAGGACCACAGGGAGGACCACAGGGTCACAGGGAGGACCACAGGGTTACAGGGAGGACCACAGGGTCACAGGGAGGACCACAGGGAGGACCATAGGGAGGACCACAGGGTCACATGGAGGACCACAGGGAGGACCACAGGGAGGACCACAGGGAGGACCACAGGGTCACATGGAGGACCACAGGGTCACATGGAGGACCACAGGGTCACAGGGAGGACCACAGGGTCAAAGGGAGGACCACAGGGTCACATGGAGGACCACAGGGTCAAAGGGAGGACCACAGGGTCACATGGAGGACCACAGGGTTACATGGAGGACCATAGGGTCACAGAGGACCACAGGGAGGACCACAGGGTCACATGGAGGACCACAGGGTCACATGGAGGACCACAGGGAGGACCACAGGGTCACAGGGAGGACCACAGGGTCACATGGAGGACCACAGGGAGGACAACAGGTTCACATGGAGGACCACAGGGAGGACCACAGGGTCACAGGGAGGACCACAGGGAGGACCACAGGGTCACATGGAGGACCACAGGGAGGACCACAGGGTCACATGGAGGACCACAGGGAGGACCACAGGGTCACATGGAGGACCACAGGGAGGACCACAGGGTCACATGGAGGACCACAGGGTCACAGGGAGGACCACAGGATCACAGGGAGGACCACAGGGAGGACCACAGGGTCACATGGAGGACCACAGGGTCACATGGAGGACCACAGGGAGGACCACAGGGTCACATGGAGGACCACAGGGTCACATGGAGGACCACAGGGAGGACAACAGGGTCACATGGAGGACCACAGGGTCACATGGAGGACCACAGGGAGGACCACAGGGTCACAGGGAGGACCACAGGGTCACTGGGAGGACCACAGGGAGGACCACAGGGTCACATGGAGGACCACAGGGAGGACCACAGGGTCACAGGGAGGACCACAGGGTTACAGGGAGGACCACAGGGTCACAGGGAGGACCACAGGGAGGACCACAGGGTCACATGGAGGACCACAGGGAGGACCACAGGGAGGACCACAGGGTGTACCACAGGGTCACATGGAGGACCACAGGGAGGACCACAGGGTCACATGGAGGACCACATGGTCACATGGAGGACCACAGGGAGGACCACAGGGTCACATGGAGGACCACAGGGAGGACCACAGGGTCAGAGGGAGGACCACAGGGTCAAAGGGAGGACCACAGGGTCACATGGAGGACCACAGGGTCAAAGGGAGGACCACAGGGTCACATGGAGGACCACAGGGTTACATGGAGGACCACAGGGTCACATAGAGGACCACAGGGTCACATGGAGGACCACAGGGTCACATGGAGGACCACAGGGAGGACCACAGGGTCACAGGGAGGACCACAGGGTCACAGGGAGGACCACAGGGTCACATGGAGGACCACATGGAGGACCACAGGGTCACATGGAGGACCACAGGGAGGACCACAGGGTCACATGGAGGACCACAGGGAGGACCACAGGGTCACATGGAGGACCACAGGGTCACATGGAGGACCACAGGGAGGACCACAGGGTCACATGGAGGACCACAGGGAGGACCACAGGGTCACAGGGAGGACCACAGGGAGGACCACAGGGTCACATGGAGGACCACAGGGTCACATGGAGGACCACAGGGAGGACCACAGGGTCACATGGAGGACCACAGGGAGGACCACAGGGTCACAGGGAGGACCACAGGGAGGACCACAGGGTCACATGGAGGACCACAGGGTCACATGGAGGACCACAGGGAGGACCACAGGGTCACATGGAGGACCACAGGGTCACAGGGAGGATCACAGGGAGGATCACAGGGTCACATGGAGGACCACAGGGTCACAAGGAGGACCACAGGGTCACATGGAGGACCACAGGGTCACATGGAGGACCACAGGGAGGACCACAGGGTCACATGGAGGACCACAGGGTCACATGGAGGACCACAGGGAGGACAACAGGGTCACATGGAGGACCACAGGGTCACATGGAGGACCACAGGGAGGACCACAGGGTCACAGGGAGGACCACAGGGTCACAGGGAGGACCACAGGGAGGACCACAGGGTCACATGGAGGACCACAGGGAGGACCACAGGGTCACAGGGAGGACCACAGGGTTACAGGTAGGACCACAGGGTCACAGGGAGGACCACAGGGAGGACCACAGGGAGGACCACAGGGAGGACCACAGGGAGGACCACAGGGTCACATGGAGGACCACAGGGAGGACCACAGGGAGGACCACAGGGAGGACCACAGGGAGGACCACAGGGAGGACCACAGGGAGGACCACAGGGTCACATGGAGGACCACAGGGTCACATGGAGGACCACAGGGTGTACCACAGGGTCACATGGAGGACCACAGGGAGGACCACAGGGTCACAAGGAGGACCACATGGTCACATGGAGGACCACAGGGAGGACCACAGGGTCACATGGAGGACCACAGGGTCACATGGAGGACCACAGGGTCACAGGGAGGACCACAGGGTCAAAGGGAGGACCACAGGGTCACATGGAGGACCACAGGGTCAAAGGGAGGACCACAGGGTCACATGGAGGACCACAGGGTTACATGGAGGACCATAGGGTCACAGAGGACCACAGGGAGGACCACAGGGTCACATGGAGGACCACAGGGTCACATGGAGGACCACAGGGAGGACCACAGGGTCACAGGGAGGACCACAGGGTCACATGGAGGACCACAGGGAGGACCACAGGGTCACAGGGAGGACCACAGGGTCACAGGGAGGACCACAGGGAGGACAACAGGTTCACATGGAGGACCACAGGGTCACATGGAGGACCACAGGGAGGACCACAGGGTCACATGGAGGACCACAGGGTCACAGGGAGGACCACAGGATCACAGGGAGGACCACAGGGTCACATGAAGGACCACAGGGAGGACCACAGGGTCACATGGAGGACCACAGGGTCACATGGAGGACCACAGGGAGGACCACAGGGTCACATGGAGGACCACAGGGTCACATGGAGGACCACAGGGTCACAGGGAGGACCACAGGGTCACAGGGAGGACCACAGGGTCACATGGAGGACCACAGGGTCACAGGGAGGACCACAGGGAGGACCACAGGGTCACATGGAGGACCAAAGGGAGGACTACAGGGTCACATGGAGGACCACAGGGTCACATGGAGGACCACAAGGAGGACCACAGGGTCACATGGAGGACCACAGGGTCACATGGAGGACCACAGGGTCACATGGAGGACCACAGGGTCACATGGAGGACCACAGGGAGGACCACAGGGTCGCATGGAGGACCACAGGGAGGACAACAGGGTCACATGGAGGACCACAGGGTCACATGGAGGACCACAAGGAGGACCACAGGGTCACATGGAGGACCACAGGGAGGACCACAGGGTCACATGGAGGACCACAGGGCCACATGGAGGACAACAGGGAGGACAGAAGGGTCACATGGAGGACCACAGGGAGGACCACAGGGTCACATGGAGGACCACAGGGTCACATGGAGGACCACAGGGTCACATGGGGGACCACAGGGAGGACCACAGGGTCACATGGAGGACCACAGGGAGGACCACAGGGTCACATGGAGGACCACAGGGAGGACCACAGGGAGGACCACAGGGTCACATGGAGGACCACATTGAGGACCACAGGGTCACATGGAGGACCACAGGGAGGACCACAGGGTCACATGGAGGACCACAGGGTCACATGGAGGACCACAGGGAGGACCACAGGGTCACATGGAGGACCACAGGGTCACATTAGGACCACAGGGAGGACCACAGGGTCACATGGAGGACCACAGGGAGGACCACAGGTTCACATGGAGGACCACAGGGAGGACCACAGGTTCACAGGGAGGACCACAGGTTCACAGGGAGGACCACAGGGAGGACCACAGGGAGGACCACAGGGAGGACCACAGGGTCACAGGGAGGACCACAGGGTCACATTAGGACCACAGGGAGGGCCACAGGGTCACATGGAGGACCACAGGGAGGACCACAGGGTCACATGGAGGACCACAGGGAGGGCCACAGGGTCACATGGAGGACCACAGGGAGGACCACAGGGTAACATGGAGGACCACAGGGTCACATGGAGGACCACAGGGAGGACCACAGGGTCACATGGACCACAGGGAGGACCACAGGGTCACATGGACCACAGGGAGGACCACAGGGTCACATGGAGGACCACAGGGAGGACCACAGGGTCACATGGAGGACCACAGGGAGGACCACAGGGAGGACCACAGGGTCACATGGAGGACCACAGGGAGGACCACAGGGTAACATCGAGGACCACAGGGTCACATGGAGGACCACATGGAGGACCACAGGGTCACATGGAGGACCACAGGGAGGACCACAGGGTCACATGGAGGACCACAGGGAGGACCACAGGGTCACATGGAGGACCACAGGGAGGACCACAGGGAGGACCACAGGGAGGACCACAGGGAGGACCACAGGGTAACATGGACCACAGGGAGGACCACAGGTTCACAGGGAGGACCACAGGGAGGACCACAGGGTCACATGGAGGACCACAGGGAGGGCCACAGGGTCACATGGAGGACCACAGGGAGGACCAAAGGGTAACATGGAGGACCACAGGGTCACATGGAGGACCACAGGGAGGACCACAGGGTCACATGGACCACAGGGAGGACCACAGGGTCACATGGAGGACCACAGGGAGGACCACAGGGTCACATGGAGGACCACAGGGAGGACCACAGGGTCACATGGAGGACCACAGGGAGGACCACAGGGTCACATGGAGGACCACAGGGAGGACCACAGGGTCACATGGAGGACCACAGGGAGGACCACAGGGTCACATGGAGGACCACAGGGTCACATGGAGGACCACAGGGAGGACCACAGGGTCACATGGAGGACCACAGGGAGGACCACAGGGTCACAGGGAGGACCACAGGGAGGACCACAGGGTCACATGGAGGACCACAGGGTCACATGGAGGACCACATGGAGGACCGCAGGGTCACATGGAGGACCACAGGGAGGACCACAGGGTCACATGGAGGACCACAGGGAGGACCACAGGGTCACATGGAGGACCACAGGGTCACATGGAGGACCACAGGGAGGACCACAGGGAGGACCACAGGGAGGACCACATGGAGGACCACAGGGTCACATGGAGGGAACTCTGTTGGGAAAGTGTGTCTGGTTTCTTTTTAAGCCCATGTCAAAGTGCCCATGACTCACAGGGAAATGCAGACTGTTGGAGAGGATGTGGCAGGACTAAAGCAGGTCTAAACCAGGTCTAAACCAGGATTAAACCAGGACTAAAGCAGGACTAAACCAGGATTAAACCAGGACTAAAGCAGGACTAAAGCAGGACTAAATCAGGATTAAACCAGGACTAAAGCAGGACTAAAGCAGGACTAAACCAGGATTAAACCAGGATTAAACCAGGACTAAAGCAGGACTAAACCAGGATTAAACCAGGACTAAAGCAGGACTAAACCAGGATTAAACCAGGACTAAAGCAGGACTAAAGAAGGACTAAATCAGGACTAAATCAGGTCTAAGTTTACAAATGAAAAAGCAGCTTTGTCTGTACACGAGCCTTTTATTTTAAGGTATCCAGGTTGAACTCGTTGATATGTTCCGTCTACAGTAACACTTGAAATAAAAAGTACGATTATTTCCCAAAAACAGAGCAGAAGAAAGTACAAAGAAGTCTCCATAAATTAAAGAAACATTCAGTAATATTCCTGTGGTTAGAAGAACAAAGAGGACATTTACATCGCGCCTCGGAGCCAAACACCAGGAGTTTGACAAATATATCATCCTTTATTTCTTCTTCTGGAGCACAAACATGACAACTTCCCCTTTTCGCACCGGAGAGAAACGTTTCACCTGGAGAAACCAAATCATCCCAAAAGTCGCCGCTTTCAGACGGCTAAATCGAATAATGCTGTGAATTTGACATCTTCAGGAATGATTGGGAAGATTTTGGACCAGAATCTCACGGGTGATAAAACGGAAATAACCGAGACATTTGGCCAAACTCGGGCAATCGCCAAAACCGACAGCGGGAAGTATTTACAGACGTTCTACTGCGGCGGGAAAAGCCTCGTGGCTCGTCTACGCTTCGCGCTAACATCGTGCTAACATCGTGCTAACCGCTACGTAGCCGCCTTGTAGCGCCGCGAGTGTCGTTTCCCTTTAGCGAAGCCGATTTTGCCGCGCCTCTTCCAACGCGACCGTAACCGCTTAGCGACGTTAGCTGCCGTTTCCTGTCCGATTTCATACGACACAAACTCGATATTCTATATTTAGAATCGTTTTTGGCTCAAGATTTGTCACACGTTTGTTTTTATTTCGTCGTTTGCAGAACTTTAAAAATGCTAAAGTTACGGACATTATGGTCGTTCACATAAGGCAAATGTGCTGCTGTAGTAAAACAGATTTAGACCAAGTTTGACTTAAAAATCTTGTTCAGAAAGATGTGTTTTGCTTAAGTTTGTGTAAAATCCAAAATGGAGGTCAAAGTTTCAATGGAACAAACTGAGATGAACGTCAGAATCTGGTGTTTTAAATGTGCTTTAAACGCCGGGTTCGACTGTGTTTGAAGCACATTTAAACACACTTTATCACACACAAACGTGTCGTCTGCAGAAACATGACACTCGCACACAACAAATACACCTTTTTCTAGAGCTGGAAACGTGTCGGAACTTCCTGACGCTCAGTGAACAAAACCACAGATGGATTCAGAGTGACTGAACTTTCCTCCTCCAGGCGGCGCTCTCCTCCAGGCGGCCCTCCTGGAGGCGCTCTCCTCCAGGAGGCGCTCTCCTCCAGGAGGCGCTCTCCTCTCCTCCAGGAGGCGCTCTCCTCTCCTCCAGGAGGCGCTCTCTTCTCCTCCAGGAGGCGCTCTCCTCTCCTCCGGGTGGCGCTCTCCTCTCCTCCGGGCGGCGCTCTCCTCCGGGCGGCCCTCTCCTCCAGGCGAGCGCAGCCTCTAAGTGGACAGATCACGCTTGGTTTGCAGCGCCCCCTGCTGACAGCGACCGGTATTGAACCATGAGGGAAAAGCCTTTTAGCAGCAATTTAGCAACAACGCTGCACTGAGCACTTTAACAGTTGAACCGTAACTTCCAAACAAAGTGTAAATATGAGACGGAGAATATTCACAAATAAAGACTGTTATTTGTCCTTTCTTTTGGGACATTTTGCTTTAAAAATGTGGCCGTTTCTGTTCAAAAAGCTCCGAGCGATTTCCGAGCGCGTTTGAATCCGGCTCCGGGTGGAGAGTCCGCTCTGTGTGATGTGTCCACTTTGCGGTCGCCGTGGAGACGAGGCGTTTGGCTGGTGGTCCGCCTCCGTTTGAGATTAAGGCTTTTCCCGTTTGTCTGTTTTTGCATCGACCGCGATCCACGACGACGCGTACAAACCGCTAAGAAGAGACTAAACCTGGGCTAAACCTGGACTAAACCTGGGCTAAACCTGGACTAAACCTAGACTAAACCTGGGCTAAACCTGGACTAAACCTGGACTAAACCTGGACTAAACCTGGACTAAATCTGGACTAAATCTGGGCTAAATCTGGGCTAAACCTGGGCTAAACCTGGACTAAACCTGGACTAAATCTGGACTAAACCTGGACTAAACCTGGACTAAATCTGGACTAAATCTGGGCTAAATCTGGGCTAAACCTGGACTAAACCTGGACTAAACCTGGACTAAATCTGGACTAAACCTGGGCTAAATCTGGGCTAAATCTGGGCTAAATCTGGGCTAAACCTGGGCTAAACCAGGGCTAAACCAGGGCTAAACCTGGACTAAACCAGGTCTAAACCTGGGCCAGACCTGGCCTGCGTTAAAGGTGACACTACAGACCTCATCATGTACAAGAGCCATTTAAAACAAAGAAATCATCGTTTTCGAACACGTTTTGAGCCGTTCTGGCGTCGACAGTTCATTTCAAAATAAAATAAGTGCGAGAGAGAAACAAACAAAAAAAACACAAATAAATCCAAATTGTTTTACTGAGAGTCGACTTGCATTTGTTGTTTGCCGAACGTGAGAGTCTTTCTGCTCCAAAAGCTCAAAGAAAGCAGTCATTTGGAACCGTTTGACCAAAATTCTCCCGTAAATCCAGGGCAGTGGGAGGAGCCGAGGGAGGGGCCAAGGGAGGGGCCGGAGTGTGGGCAGATTTCTGGTTTAAATGTGTGTCAGTGCCGTGAGTGTCCTGAGGGGGGCGCCTACGACACCCCGTTGACCAGCGGAGGCGGTGGCGGGGCGTCCGGCTTGTCCCTCTTCAGCCCTCTGATTGGACGGTGGTGGGAGAGAGCTCCGCCTCCTCTGGACGAGTGCTGGACACTGCGCTCGTTTCCGTCGACGCGGATCTGAGGAAGAGGAAGGAAGAGTGAGGAAGAGGAAGGAAGAGTGAGGAAGAGGAAGGATGAGGAAGGAAGAGTGAGGAAGAGGAAGGAAGAGTGAGGAAGAAGGACGAGTGAGGAAGAGGAAGGAAAAGGAGGGACGAGTGAGGATTCTAGGGTCTAGTCCTGGTTCAGGTTCTGGTCTAGTCCTGGTTCAGGTTCTGGTCTAGTCCTGGTTCAGGTTCTGGTCTAGTCCTGGTTCAGGTTCTGGTCTAGTCCTGGTTTGGTCTTTGCTCGCTCCTGTTGTTATGGGCGACATTGACATTGTTTTATTGTTTTATTGACCTGGGTGAACAGTGTGTGTTTGTGGTGTTGGACATGAACAGTACAAGAACTGAACAGCTGTAAGTTCATGAAGTCTACGTGACACAGAAGCTTCTGATGAACATTCAGAGGGACCAAACACACCCCTGACTCAACCGTGTTGGTCACATAAAGGTTTTTCTCTCTGCTTCTCAGTTTTAAAGGCGTAACACTGGGTTTGTCTCTCTGCTTCTCAGTTTTAAAGGCGTAACACTGGGTTTGTCTCTGCTTCTCAGTTTTAAAGGCGTAACACTGGGTTTGTCTCTGCTTCTCAGTTTTAAAGGCGTAACACTGGGTTTGTCTCTCTGCTTCTCAGTTTTAAAGGCGTAACACTGGGTTTGTCTCTCTGCTTCTCAGTTTTAAAGGTGTAACACTGGGTTTGTCTCTCTGCTTCTCAGTTTTAAAGGTGTAACACTGGGTTTGTCTCTCTGCTTCTCAGTTTTAAAGGCGTAACACTGGGTTTGTCTCTCTGCTTTTCAGTTTTAAAGGCGTAACACTGGGTTTGTCTCTCTGCTTCTCAGTTTTAAAGGCGTAACACTGGGTTTGTCTCTCTGCTTCTCAGTTTTAAAGGCGTAACACTGGGTTTGTCTCTCTGCTTCTCAGTTTTAAAGGTGTAACACTGGGTTTGTCTCTCTGCTTCTCAGTTTTAAAGGCGTAACACTGGGTTTGTCTCTCTGCTTCTCAGTTTTAAAGGCGTAACACTGGGTTTGTCTCTCTGCTTCTCAGTTTTAAAGGCGTAACACTGGGTTTGTCTCTCTGCTTCTCAGTTTTAAAGGTGTAACACTGGGTTTGTCTCTCTGCTTCTCAGTTTTAAAGGCGTAACACTGGGTTTGTCTCTCTGCTTCTCAGTTTTAAAGGCGTAACACTGGGTTTGTCTCTCTGCTTCTCAGTTTTAAAGGCGTAACACTGGGTTTGTCTCTGCTTCTCAGTTTTAAAGGTGTAACACTGGGTTTGTCTCTCTGCTTCTCAGTTTTAAAGGCGTAACACTGGGTTTGTCTCTCTGCTTCTCAGTTTTAAAGGCGTAACACTGGGTTTGTCTCTCTGCTTTTCAGTTTTAAAGGCGTAACACTGGGTTTGTCTCTGCTTCTCAGTTTTAAAGGTGTAACACTGGGTTTGTCTCTCTGCTTCTCAGTTTTAAAGGCGTAACACTGGGTTTGTCTCTCTGCTTCTCAGTTTTAAAGGCGTAACACTGGGTTTGTCTCTCTGCTTCTCAGTTTTAAAGGCGTAACACTGGGTTTGTCTCTCTGCTTTTCAGTTTTAAAGGCGTAACACTGGGTTTGTCTCTCTGCTTCTCAGTTTTAAAGGTGTAACACTGGGTTTGTCTCTCTGCTTCTCAGTTTTAAAGGCGTAACACTGGGTTTGTCTCTCTGCTTCTCAGTTTTAAAGGTGTAACACTGGGTTTGTCTCTGCTTCTCAGTTTTAAAGGTGTAACACTGGGTTTGTCTCTCTGCTTCTCAGTTTTAAAGGTGTAACACTGGGTTTGTCTCTCTGCTTCTCAGTTTTAAAGGCGTAACACTGGGTTTGTCTCTCTGCTTCTCAGTTTTAAAGGTGTAACACTGGGTTTGTCTCTCTGCTTCTCAGTTTTAAAGGCGTAACACTGGGTTTGTCTCTGCTTCTCAGTTTTAAAGGCGTAACACTGGGTTTGTCTCTCTGCTTCTCAGTTTTAAAGGTGTAACACTGGGTTTGTCTCTCTGCTTCTCAGTTTTAAAGGTGTAACACTGGGTTTGTCTCTCTGCTTCTCAGTTTTAAAGGTGTAACACTGGGTTTGTCTCTCTGCTTCTCAGTTTTAAAGGTGTAACACTGGGTTTGTCTCTCTGCTTCTCAGTTTTAAAGGCGTAACACTGGGTTTGTCTCTCTGCTTCTCAGTTTTAAAGGTGTAACACTGGGTTTGTCTCTCTGCTTCTCAGTTTTAAAGGCGTAACACTGGGTTTGTCTCTCTGCTTCTCAGTTTTAAAGGCGTAACACTGGGTTTGTCTCTCTGCTTCTCAGTTTTAAAGGTGTAACACTGGGTTTGTCTCTCTGCTTCTCAGTTTTAAAGGTGTAACACTGGGTTTGTCTCTGCTTCTCAGTTTTAAAGGCGTAACACTGGGTTTGTCTCTCTGCTTCTCAGTTTTAAAGGCGTAACACTGGGTTTGTCTCTCTGCTTCTCAGTTTTAAAGGCGTAACACTGGGTTTGTCTCTCTGCTTTTCAGTTTTAAAGGCGTAACACTGGGTTTGTCTCTCTGCTTCTCAGTTTTAAAGGTGTAACACTGGGTTTGTCTCTCTGCTTCTCAGTTTTAAAGGCGTAACACTGGGTTTGTCTCTCTGCTTCTCAGTTTTAAAGGCGTAACACTGGGTTTGTCTCTCTGCTTCTCAGTTTTAAAGGTGTAACACTGGGTTTGTCTCTCTGCTTCTCAGTTTTAAAGGTGTAACACTGGGTTTGTCTCTCTGCTTCTCAGTTTTAAAGGCGTAACACTGGGTTTGTCTCTCTGCTTCTCAGTTTTAAAGGCGTAACACTGGGTTTGTCTCTCTGCTTCTCAGTTTTAAAGGTGTAACACTGGGTTTGTCTCTCTGCTTCTCAGTTTTAAAGGTGTAACACTGGGTTTGTCTCTCTGCTTCTCAGTTTTAAAGGCGTAACACTGGGTTTGTCTCTCTGCTTTTCAGTTTTAAAGGTGTAACACTGGGTTTGTCTCTGCTTCTCAGTTTTAAAGGTGTAACACTGGGTTTGTCTCTCTGCTTCTCAGTTTTAAAGGTGTAACACTGGGTTTGTCTCTCTGCTTCTCAGTTTTAAAGGTGTAACACTGGGTTTGTCTCTCTGCTTCTCAGTTTTAAAGGCGTAACACTGGGTTTGTCTCTCTGCTTCTCAGTTTTAAAGGTGTAACACTGGGTTTGTCTCTCTGCTTCTCAGTTTTAAAGGTGTAACACTGGGTTTGTCTCTCTGCTTCTCAGTTTTAAAGGTGTAACACTGGGTTTTTCTCTCTGCTTCTCAGTTTTAAAGACGTAACACTGGGTTTGTCTCTCTGCTTCTCATTTTTAAAGGTGTAACACTGGGTTTGTCTCTCTGCTTCTCAGTTTTAAAGGCGTAACACTGGGTTTGTCTCTCTGCTTCTCAGTTTTAAAGGCGTAACACTGGGTTTGTCTCTCTGCTTTTCAGTTTTAAAGGCGTAACACTGGGTTTGTCTCTCTGCTTTTCAGATTTAAAGGTGTAACACTGGGTTTGTCTCTCTGCTTCTCAGTTTTAAAGGCGTAACACTGGGTTTGTCTCTCTGCTTCTCAGTTTTAAAGGCGTAACACTGGGTTTGTCTCTCTGCTTCTCAGTTTTAAAGGCGTAACACTGGGTTTGTCTCTCTGCTTCTCAGTTTTAAAGGCGTAACACTGGGTTTGTCTCTCTGCTTCTCAGTTTTAAAGGCGTAACACTGGGTTTGTCTCTCTGCTTCTCAGTTTTAAAGGCGTAACACTGGGTTTGTCTCTCTGCTTCTCAGTTTTAAAGGCGTAACACTGGGTTTGTCTCTCTGCTTCTCAGTTTTAAAGGCGTAACACTGGGTTTGTCTCTCTGCTTCTCAGTTTTAAAGGCGTAACACTGGGTTTGTCTCTCTGCTTCTCAGTTTTAAAGGCGTAACACTGGGTTTGTCTCTCTGCTTCTCAGTTTTAAAGGCGTAACACTGGGTTTGTCTCTCTGCTTCTCAGTTTTAAAGGCGTAACACTGGGTTTGTCTCTCTGCTTCTCAGTTTTAAAGGTGTAACACTGGGTTTGTCTCTCTGCTTCTCAGTTTTAAAGGTGTAACACTGGGTTTGTCTCTCTGCTTCTCAGTTTTAAAGACGTAACACTGGGTTTGTCTCTCTGCTTCTCAGTTTTAAAGGCGTAACACTGGGTTTGTCTCTCTGCTTCTCAGTTTTAAAGGCGTAACACTGGGTTTGTCTCTCTGCTTCTCAGTTTTAAAGGTGTAACACTGGGTTTGTCTCTCTGCTTCTCAGTTTTAAAGGCGTAACACTGGGTTTGTCTCTCTGCTTCTCAGTTTTAAAGGTGTAACACTGGGTTTGTCTCTCTGCTTCTCAGTTTTAAAGGTGTAACACTGGGTTTGTCTCTCTGCTTCTCAGTTTTAAAGGGTCACTGTGGTGGTCACCTGTAAAGAGTCTTCTGGAGCTCTGGACTTGGGGTCTCTGATGTGCCGGGGTCTGGGGTCTCCCCACGGCAGGTCGTCTCCTGCAGCAGAGACAGTTCATCTACTTTAAGCTCCTTTTGGATCTTCATTATTCAAATATCACAAACAAAGGAAATCTGGCCACTGTTTTTGTGAAAGAAACATTTATCATGATCAGAGTATTTATTTAGCCCTTTTCCACTTTCTAGACACTCAAAAAACACACAAATATCACTTTATTCACAAGTGTTTCTGTCACAAAACTCTGAAACGTTTAGTGCTTCTGGAAATACATGCATGTTATCTAAAGCAAATATCAATTAAATAAACCTTAGAATCAGCCTCATTTTAAATACTGAAACGACTAATCTACTATAAAATATGATGGAAATGTTTGTCTAAAACACAAATAAAAAGAGCTTTTATAACAAACATAATTCAAGGATCAATATTACACTTTTATGAATGGAGAAGCCTTCAGTCGCCATCAGCTTATGTGGTTAAGTGTATTTAAAGAAATCCAATGTTCAACAGAAATAATAGTTTGACTGTCAAACACTAAAATAATTATAAGTTGCAGCTCTAATTCAAATACCGTATTTTCTGGAGTATAAGTCGCACTGGCCAAAAAATGCATAATAGAGAAGAAAAATACATAAGTCGCACTGGAGTATGAAAATAACAAATATATCACATATAAGTCGCTCCAGAGTGTAAATATAAGTATAAGTCGCACCCCGGCCAAAACCATGAAAAAAGGTGCAACTTATAGTCCAGAAAACACGGTAAATAAAAGCGAAAGAACCTGACCGGATTCACCACCGTGTTTAAAGCTGCGTTTGGTTTCTCCGTTTTTCAAATTGGTTTCTTTTAACGAGAAAAACGGGCGTGGTTTATCTGGACAAACATGACAACATTCAGATGGCAGAATGTAAATGTCCAAAGATTTGAAAAAATCATTATTTGTCTCGGTGGCATTAAAGGGCACACACACGAAGGGGTCATGTCGTAAGAATCATCATAATCATAATAATAATCATAATAATAATCATAATGTCGGGGTCGGAGTGTAATAAACGCACGAGGACACAAGCGTTGGATTTAATATTCTAATAATATGATTTAATATGCAATGGTATTTATGTATTTATTTATTTATTTGTCTATGGGAGTTTTTGTTTAAAGGAGATCTTCTACTGAAAGTGTTTTTCAGACTTCCTATAAGTGATCTGTTCTTTTCTTCTGGATCTGCCTCTGTATCTTGCGTTGCAAAAATGAAATTTCCCCATGTGGGACAATAAAGGATTATCTTATCTTATTGTAGAAAAAGCTTCAGTTGTAGTCATCTGGACTCAGTTTGAAAAAATAGACGTTTCGACTCTCATCCAAGAGTCATTGTCAATAAAAGAATTTAGGTCGAGAACTCCGATATTAATACTGTTCTGTGGTAAGACCCGCCCATTGGGAGGAGCCTTCCTGAAGTAGAAAGAGTTGTTTGTTTCAACAGAAACTCCCCCTTGTATCTACCGAGCCTATTCAGAATCTTAATGGGCTATTAGAATCCTCTTTGTCTTTGTGAGACCCTGGCTCAACCACCCTGAGGACCTGATTAGCATCTGAATGTCCTCTACCTTTCCAGGGGTTCAGAATCCCATTATAAATAACAGGAAGATGAAACCTAAGCCCTCCATTTCTGTTTAAAGAAGGTCTTTCTTTTTTAACAAAAATAGCTTCCTTGACTCCTCTTTCAAACCATCTTTTCTCCTGCTTAAAACCTTCACCTCACCGTCTTCAAACGAGTGATTAGAGGCTTCAAGATGGAGATGCACGGCGCTCTGAGGTCCTGGACTTGTATTTCTTCTGTGCTGATAAAGCCTCTTGTGTAGAGGCTGTTTCGTCTCACCTATGTAACGTTCTTTACAGCTTTCTTCACTGCATTGGATCGAATAAACTACATTGCTCTGTTTTGAGTCGGCAACTTGTCCTTAGGATGAACCAGTTTTTGTCTTAAAGTGTTTCCTGGTTTAAAATAAACAGGGACTTCGTGTTGTCTAAAAATTCTCTGCAGTTTTTCCGACAGGCCAGACACATAAGGGATAGAAACACCCTTCCTTCTCTGTTCAGTTTCCCTTTTGTCCTGCTTCTTGGTTCTCTTCACTCTGTTGAGAGCCCAAGCGGGGTAACCACAGGCTGAGAGGGCATTTCGGACATGTTTTTCCTCTTTCTTCTTGCCCTCTGAGCTGGTGGGCACACCTTGAGCTCTGTGTTGTAAGGTTCTGATCACTCCCAGCTTGTGCTGTAGTGGGTGGTTGGAACCAAAGAGCAGATACTGGTCCGTGTGTGTAGGTTTCCTATATACTTCTATTTGGAGTTTCCCGTCCTCTCCTCTGATCGTGGAACAATCAAGAAAGGCCAAGCGATTCTCCTTAGCGTCTTCTCTTGTAAACCTGATATGTGGGTCCACAGCATTGATGTGATCAGAGAAGGTTTCCAGCTCTTGTTTCTTGATTGTTACAAAAGTATCATCGACATAGCGGAGCCACAGTTTTGGGGCTATGCCTGAGAATGAGGACAGTGCCTTCTTCTCAAAGTGCTCCATGTACAGGTTGGCCACTATGGGAGAGACGGGCGAGCCCATGGCACAGCCATGAATCTGTCTGTAAAATTGTCCCCGGAATTGAAAGTAAGTGGTGTTCAGACAGATGTCCAACAGTTTACATATGTGTTCAGGTGTCAGTTTGGTCCTTTCCTGTAGGGTGCTGTCTTCCTGCAGTCTGGTCCTCACTGCTGCTACTGCATCAGAGGTCGGGATGCAGGTGAACAGGGACACAACATCATATGAAACCATGAGGTCATCTGGGTCCAGTTGGAGATGTTTCACTTTATCCAAAAAGTTGTGCGTGTTTTCCACATGATGTTCCGAATTCCAGTAATCAGCTGCGTTGAGAATCACAGTGCAAACGCAGCTGATTACGAAGCCAAAGTCCACACCCTCCTCGAGGACACGACCACATACGAACGCTTGAAAAGAGATCCCACCAGTGGCTACAAGAAGAAAGTGATAGACTGTTTACAAAGGCTGGAAAAAGAGGAAGCGATAGACCGGCCTCTGTATTACAGACTGTATCCTGGTGAAGCCATGCCTTGCATTTATGGCCTTCCAAAAATACACAAAAAGGAGGTTCCACTCAGACCCATAGTGTGCAGCACAGATTCCATCACTTACAATGTGGCCAAGCATTTAACAACTATATTGGCTCCGCTTGTGGGGAATTCGGAACATCATGTGGAAAACACGCACAACTTTTTGGATAAAGTGAAACATCTCCAACTGGACCCAGATGACCTCATGGTTTCATATGATGTGGTGTCCCTGTTCACCTGCATCCCGACCTCTGATGCAGTAGCAGCAGTGAGGATCAGACTGCAGGAAGACAGCACCCTACAGGAAAGGACCAAACTGACACCTGAACACATATGTAAACTGTTGGACATCTGTCTGAACACCACTTACTTTCAATTCCGGGGACAATTTTACAGACAGATTCATGGCTGTGCCATGGGCTCGCCCGTCTCTCCCATAGTGGCCAACCTGTACATGGAGCACTTTGAGAAGAAGGCACTGTCCTCATTCTCAGGCATAGCTCCAAAACTGTGGCTCCGCTATGTCGATGATACTTTTGTAACAATCAAGGAACAAGAGCTGGAAACCTTCTCTGATCACATCAATGCTGTGGACCCACATATCAGGTTTACAAGAGAAGACGCTAAGGAGAATCGCTTGGCCTTTCTTGATTGTTCCACGATCAGAGGAGAGGACGGGAAACTCCAAATAGAAGTATATAGGAAACCTACACACACGGACCAGTATCTGCTCTTTGGTTCCAACCACCCACTACAGCACAAGCTGGGAGTGATCAGAACCTTACAACACAGAGCTCAAGGTGTGCCCACCAGCTCAGAGGGCAAGAAGAAAGAGGAAAAACATGTCCGAAATGCCCTCTCAGCCTGTGGTTACCCCGCTTGGGCTCTCAACAGAGTGAAGAGAACCAAGAAGCAGGACAAAAGGGAAACTGAACAGAGAAGGAAGGGTGTTTCTATCCCTTATGTCTCTGGCCTGTCGGAAAAACTGCAGAGAATTTTTAGACAACACTAAGTCCCTGTTTATTTTAAACCAGGAAACACTTTAAGACAAAAACTGGTTCACCCAAAGGACAAGTTGCCGACTCAAAAACAGAGCAATGTAGTTTATTCGATCCAATGCAGTGAAGAAAGCTGTAAAGAACGGTACATAGGTGAGACAAAACAGCCTCTACACAAGAGGCTCTATCAGCACAGAAGAAATACAAGTTCAGGACCTCAGAGCGCCGTGCATCTCCATCTTGAAGCCTCTAATCACTCGTTTGAAGACGGTGAGGTGAAGGTTTTAAGCAGGAGAAAAGATGGTTTGAAAGAGGAGTCAAGGAAGCTATTTTTGTTAAAAAAGAAAGACCTTCTTTAAACAGAAATGGAGGGCTAAGATTCAATCTTCCTGGTATCTATAATGGGTTACTGAACCCCTGGAAAGGTAGAGGACCAGGACCAGGACATTTAGATGCTAATCAGGTACTCAGGGTGGTTGAGCCAGGGTCTCACAAAGACAAAGAGGATTCTAATAGCCCATTAAGATTCTGAATAGGCTCGGTAGATACAAGGGGGAGTTTCTGTTGAAACAAACAACTCTTTCTACTTCAGGAAGGCTCCTCCCAATGGGCGGGTCTTACCACAGAACAGTATTAATATCGGAGTTCTCGACCTAAATTCTGTTATTGACAATGACTCTTGGATGAGAGTCGAAACGTCTATTTTTTCAAACTGAGTCCAGATGACTACAACTGAAGCTTTTTCTATTATGGAACACGCCTGGACGAATGAGGGATTACACCGACATCTTATCTTATTCTAACTTTTGTCACTAAACCGAAATGTCAAACTGCATTTCAACACTAAATGATGGCATTTCCTCCTGGATGAAACGGGGGAGAGAGTGAGGAAGGACATGCAGTTACAGACCTCGCCCTCACCTTTGTATCCTCCTCTTCCCCTTCCTCCTCGCCCTCGCAGCCCCGCCCCAGTGCCCCGCCTCCTGCCCTCGCCGCCTCGCCTGGGCAAAGTCCCGCCTCCCGTCAGCAGCTCGTCGGCCGGAGCCAGCGACCAATCGCTGAGCTCTTCTCGGTGGTCCGACTCCGTCTCCGACGCGTTCGACGCCTCAGAGTTTGTGCCTGAAACATGTGGAAAGCACGTCTCGTTCTTCTGGACTTTGACAAACACACTTAAAGCCAACGACGGCGTAGCTCCATCTGCAGGTTACTGTGGCAACCTGATGAATATTGTCATTGACTTACATGGGATGAAAAATATGACTTTGTCATAAACGGCTGAGATTTGGCACACGTGTTCTCCACGTCGCACTGAACATAGAAGCCAATGAGGACATGACTCCATCTCGAGCCGTGCGGTCGTGAAAATGTCATAAATATCTCTCAATGCAGTGAACGCAGTAGTATAAAGATGGTTCTGTTTATGGGGAGGGGTCACGAGAAGGGCCCCTCCCAGAATGGAGTGAAGATTCATCAAGCTCGTGTGAATGACGCTAAATGTACTCCAGCTGTTTGTGACGAGGAACAATGTGAGAAAAGGGTTAAAAGAGAGGAAAAGGACATTCATGTGTGTAATATAAAAGGGAGAAAATGCAAATAAATGAAGAAATATGACTGAATAGTGAGAGTTATTGATTGACACTGTGAGTAAGCACCTGTGGCTCTAGTGTCCCGCCTGATGAAGAACAGACTGGAATGATCAGTGGTGAAAGCTCTGGTCTAAAGGTCAGGGTTAAACAGAGGGGGTGTGGTTTACCTGACGTGAAGGGTCCTCCCCCTCTGCGTCCTCGCCCTCTCCCTCCGTACGGTCGCCCCCTCTCCCCGCGCTCGCCTCGCTCGCCGCGCTCGCCTCGCCCCGCGCCGCCTCCGCCATTGTCGAACACGTACACTTTGTCTTTGAGGTTCCGAGGCCCGGGTCCGGGTCCGGCCCCCCCGATCTGCCTCAGCTGCTCGTCGATCTGCAAACGCTCCAGTCGCAGCTGGTCCACCTCCTGCGCCGCAAGGTTGAGGGTTTCAAGATCGCCACGGCAACACGCAAAGCAGCACTTCATAACGGCAACATGGTTATAACGGTGATATCTGACTCAACTTTGACACAATCGTTACAGTTTAGGGCTGAGACATGACTCTAGAGGACGTCGTGACTCTAGAGGACGCTGCGACTCTAGAGGACGCTGCGACTCTAGAGGACGTCGTGACTCTAGAGGACGCCGCGACTCTAGAGGACGCCGCGACTCTAGAGGACGTCGTGACTCTAGAGGACACTGCGACTCTAGAGGACGTCGTGACTCTAGAGGACGCCGCGACTCTAGAGGACGTCGTGACTCTAGAGGACACTGCGACTCTAGAGGACGCCGCGACTCTAGAGGACGTCGTGACTCTAGAGGACACTGCGACTCTAGAGGACGCCGTGACTCTAGAGGACGTCGTGACTCTAGAGGACATCATGACTCGCTGGTACCTTCAGGTAGTTGAGGTGATAGTCCAGCAGAACTGTGGCGTTAGAAATGGCCTCCTTCGTCCCCACGAACACAAACGGCACCATTCCCTTCATGAGCAGAGGAAAAGCAGCTCAGTGAAACCAGAGAACACGCTCCAGATCCTGATGAAGGGGCGTGGCTATACCTCGTCCGCCGCCGCGGTGGACGGCTTCTTGTCGTTCTCCGGCTCGATCCGGACTCGCACCACTCCAGATTTGTCCACCACTTCCTGGATCAGCTTTCCGTTCTTACCGATCACCTTTCCTACAGGGGGCGGAGTGGAGTTAGTTTTAACCAACCAGCAGCAGCGATTATGTTACAAGCCCCACTCCCATCTCACGACCCTGACCTGGATGAACTCTCTCTGCACTCTCTTGCTCAAACACTCACAATGACTGTTTCATTGTTTAATTTTCTCATTTCCAGTTGGTTAAATCTACTGCTGTGTGTAGTTTTTATGCTGTAGTATTCTATCTATGACACACTCTGAGGCGTTTTCTTTTTCTTTTACCGACGAGGTTTCTTGGCACTTTGATGACGTCTTCAGAAAACTCCAGGAAACTCCGAGCCAAACGGACAGCGTCCTGGTCCTGAAACACAGTCAAACAGCAGATTTTAATCACCAATTATGACTTTGTTTGGTGTTTATTTGTTCATATCCAAATCTAAAGCTGATTTAATCAAGTTTTAACTCACGGACAAAAGATATTTATTATATCCATTATGTCAACGAAATGAAGCAAGTATTTTACATACATTTTTCAGATGGATTTGTGCCATTTGATGAACACAATAGTCTGACCTGTCACTTTATAATTGAGATCATATTCAAACAACTTTAATAACGATGTGGCGCAGGACATTGTTTGAAGCACATTAAAGGTGACTGTATGGAGCGGTTGTGAGTTTAAAGGTGACTGTATGGAGCGGTTGTGAGTTTAAAGGTGACTGTATGGAGCGGTTGTGAGTTTAAAGGTGACTGTATGGAGCGGTTGTGAGTTTAAAGGTGTCTGTATGGAGCGGTTGTGAGTTTAAAGGTGACTGTATGGAGCGGTTGTGAGTTTAAAGGTGACTGTATGGAGCGGTTGTGAGTTTAAAGGTGACTGTATGGAGCGGTTGTGAGTTTAAAGGTGACTGTATGGAGCGGTTGTGAGTTTAAAGGTGACTGTATGGAGCGGTTGTGAGTTTAAAGGTGTCTGTATGGAGCGGTTGTGAGTTTAAAGGGGACTGTATGGAGCGGTTGTGAGTTTAAAGGTGACTGTATGGAGCGGTTGCGAGTTTAAAGGTGACTGTATGGAGCGGTTGCGAGTTTAAAGGTGACTGTATGGAGCGGTTGCGAGTTTAAAGGTGACTGTATGGAGCGGTTGCGAGTTTAAAGGTGTCTGTATGGAGCGGTTGCGAGTTTAAAGGTGACTGTATGGAGCGGTTGTGAGTTTAAAGGTGACTGTATGGAGCGGTTGTGAGTTTAAAGGTGTCTGTATGGAGCGGTTGTGAGTTTAAAGGTGTCTGTATGGAGCGGTTGTGAGTTTAAAGGTGACTGTATGGAGCGGTTGTGAGTTTAAAGGTGACTGTATGGAGCGGTTGTGAGTTTAAAGGTGACTGTATGGAGCGGTTGTGAGTTTAAAGGTGACTGTATGGAGCGGTTGTGAGTTTAAAGGTGTCTGTATGGAGCGGTTGTGAGTTTAAAGGTGACTGTATGGAGCGGTTGTGAGTTTAAAGGTGACTGTATGGAGCGGTTGTGAGTTTAAAGGTGACTGTATGGAGCGGTTGTGAGTTTAAAGGTGACTGTATGGAGCGGTTGTGAGTTTAAAGGTGTCTGTATGGAGCGGTTGCGAGTTTAAAGGTGACTGTATGGAGCGGTTGCGAGTTTAAAGGTGACTGTATGGAGCGGTTGTGAGTTTAAAGGTGACTGTATGGAGCGGTTGTGAGTTTAAAGGTGACTGTATGGAGCGGTTGTGAGTTTAAAGGTGACTGTATGGAGCGGTTGTGAGTTTAAAGGTGTCTGTATGGAGCGGTTGTGAGTTTAAAGGTGACTGTATGGAGCGGTTGTGAGTTTAAAGGTGACTGTATGGAGCGGTTGTGAGTTTAAAGGTGACTGTATGGAGCGGTTGTGAGTTTAAAGGTGACTGTATGGAGCGGTTGTGAGTTTAAAGGTGTCTGTATGGAGCGGTTGTGAGTTTAAAGGGGACTGTATGGAGCGGTTGTGAGTTTAAAGGTGACTGTATGGAGCGGTTGTGAGTTTAAAGGTGACTGTATGGAGCGGTTGCGAGTTTAAAGGTGACTGTATGGAGCGGTTGTGAGTTTAAAGGTGACTGTATGGAGCGGTTGTGAGTTTAAAGGTGACTGTATGGAGCGGTTGTGAGTTTAAAGGTGACTGTATGGAGCGGTTGTGAGTTTAAAGGTGTCTGTATGGAGCGGTTGTGAGTTTAAAGGTGACTGTATGGAGCGGTTGTGAGTTTAAAGGTGACTGTATGGAGCGGTTGTGAGTTTAAAGGTGACTGTATGGAGCGGTTGTGAGTTTAAAGGTGTCTGTATGGAGCGGTTGCGAGTTTAAAGGTGACTGTATGGAGCGGTTGTGAGTTTAAAGGTGACTGTATGGAGCGGTTGTGAGTTTAAAGGTGACTGTATGGAGCGGTTGTGAGTTTAAAGGTGACTGTATGGAGCGGTTGTGAGTTTAAAGGTGACTGTATGGAGCGGTTGTGAGTTTAAAGGTGTCTGTATGGAGCGGTTGTGAGTTTAAAGGTGTCTGTATGGAGCGGTTGTGAGTTTAAAGGTGACTGTATGGAGCGGTTGTGAGTTTAAAGGTGACTGTATGGAGCGGTTGTGAGTTTAAAGGTGACTGTATGGAGCGGTTGTGAGTTTAAAGGTGACTGTATGGAGCGGTTGTGAGTTTAAAGGTGTCTGTATGGAGCGGTTGTGAGTTTAAAGGTGTCTGTATGGAGCGGTTGTGAGTTTAAAGGTGACTGTATGGAGCGGTTGTGAGTTTAAAGGTGACTGTATGGAGCGGTTGTGAGTGCGCACCTCTCCGTAGATGTGGAAGGTGCACGTCTCCTCGTCCAGGTCGATGTTGGTGACGCCGGGCACTTTTCGAGCCTGTTGGATGTTTGCTCCATGAGTCCCGATGGCCAAACCCATCAGATCATCACGGACGGAGAACTGTTCATGGAACCTGGAGGCCAACTGTCTGGAGCTCTGCAGAGACGAGGACACCGGGGTCAGACATTTTAAAAGCGTCCAGTTTACATTCAAAGTCTATGTGGACGCGCGTCTTGGGCCTCCTCTGTAGTAGTAGTAGCAGCAGTATATCTAGCTGCCGGCTGGCCTCGTCTACAGTATTAGCAGCAGCAGCAGCAGCAGCAGCAGCAGCAGCAGCAGCAGCAGCAGCAGCAGCAGCAGCAGCAGCAGCAGCAGCAGCAGCAGCAGCAGCAGCAGCAGCAGCAGTAGCAGTAGCAGCAGCAGCAGCAGCAGCAGCAGTAGCAGCAGCAGTAGCAGTAGCAGCAGCAGCAGCAGCAGCAGCAGCAGCAGCAGCAGCAGCAGCAGCAGCAGCAGCAGCAGCAGCAGCAGCAGCAGCAGCAGCAGCAGCAGCAGTAGCAGTAGCAGTAGCAGCAGCAGCAGCAGCAGCAGTAGCAGCAGCAGCAGTAGCAGTAGCAGTAGCAGTAGCAGCAGCAGCAGCAGTAGCAGCAGCAGCAGTAGCAGTAGCAGTAGCAGTAGCAGCAGCAGTAGCAGCAGCAGCAGCAGCAGCAGCAGCAGCAGTAGCAGTAGCAGCAGCAGCAGCAGCAGCAGTAGCAGTAGCAGCAGCAGTAGCAGCAGCAGCAGCAGCAGCAGCAGCAGCAGTAGCAGTAGCAGCAGCAGCAGCAGCAGCAGCAGCAGCAGCAGCAGCAGCAGCAGCAGTACCTCTAGCTGCCGGCTGGCCTCCTCGTTCCTCTGCATCAGGGACAGTTTGGTCCTCAGACTCCTGAAGTGCATGTCACTCATCATCTGGGCTCTCTTTGTGGTCACCTCGTTCACAGACTGTGGGTCAGAAAACACCATCAACAATCTGACCAGAGAAGAAGAGACTGTCCACATCCAAAGCTCACATATTCTGTATGTTGTGTCTGGAAGTACTGTACTTTTAACTAAGTGAGAAAAATAATTAGGACTGAGCGTCTGCCTGAACGCCTGCCTGAACGCCTGCCTGAACGTCTGCCTGAGCATCTGCCTGAACGCCTGCCTGAGCATCTGCCTGAACGCCTGCCTGAGCATCTGCCTGAACGCCTGCCTGAACGCCTGCCTGAACGCCTGCCTGAACGCCTGCCTGAACGTCTGCCTGAACGCCTGCCTGAGCATCTGCCTGAACGCCTGCCTGAACGTCTGACTGAACGTCTGACTGAACGCCTGCCTGAACGTCTGACTGAACGTCTGACTGAACGTCTGCCTGAACGCCTGCCTGAGCGCCTGCCTGAGCATCTGCCTGAGCATCTGCCTGAACGCCTGCCTGAACGTCTGCCTGAACGCCTGCCTGAGCGCCTGCCTGAGCATCTGCCTGAGCATCTGCCTGAACGCCTGCCTGAACGTCTGACTGAACGTCTGCCTGAACGCCTGCCTGAGCGCCTGCCTGAGCATCTGCCTGAGCATCTGCCTGAACGCCTGCCTGAACGTCTGACTGAACGCCTGCCTGAGCATCTGCCTGAACGCCTGCCTGAACGTCTGCCTGAACGCCTGCCTGAGCATCTGCCTGAACGCCTGCCTGAGCATCTGCCTGAACGCCTGCCTGAGCGTCTGCCTGAACGCCTGCCTGAACGTCTGACTGAACGCCTGCCTGAACGCCTGCCTGAACGTCTGACTGAACGCCTGCCTGAACGTCTGACTGAACGTCTGACTGAACGTCTGCCTGAACGCCTGCCTGAGCGCCTGCCTGAGCATCTGCCTGAGCGTCTGCCTGAACGTCTGACTGAACGTCTGCCTGAACGCCTGCCTGAGCGCCTGCCTGAGCGCCTGCCTGAGCATCTGCCTGAACGCCTGCCTGAACGTCTGACTGAACGTCTGCCTGAACGCCTGCCTGAGCGCCTGCCTGAGCATCTGCCTGAGCATCTGCCTGAACGCCTGCCTGAACGTCTGACTGAACGCCTGCCTGAGCATCTGCCTGAACGCCTGCCTGAACGTCTGCCTGAACGCCTGCCTGAGCATCTGCCTGAACGCCTGCCTGAGCGTCTGCCTGAACGCCTGCCTGAACGTCTGACTGAACGCCTGCCTGAACGCCTGCCTGAACGCCTGCCTGAGCATCTGCCTGAACGCCTGCCTGAGCGTCTGCCTGAACGCCTGCCTGAACGTCTGACTGAACGCCTGCCTGAACGTCTGACTGAACGACTGCCTGAACGCCTGCCTGAGCGCCTGCCTGAGCATCTGCCTGAGCATCTGCCTGAATGCCTGCCTGAACGTCTGACTGAACGCCTGCCTGAGCATCTGCCTGAACGCCTGCCTGAACGTCTGCCTGAACGCCTGCCTGAGCATCTGCCTGAACGCCTGCCTGAGCGTCTGCCTGAACGTCTGACTGAACGCCTGCCTGAACGCCTGCCTGAGCATCTGCCTGAACGCCTGCCTGAGCGTCTGCCTGAACGCCTGCCTGAACGTCTGACTGAACGTCTGCCTGAACGCCTGCCTGAACGTCTGACTGAACGTCTGCCTGAGCGCCTGCCTGAGCATCTGCCTGAACGCCTGCCTGAACGTCTGACTGAACGTCTGCCTGAACGCCTGCCTGAACGTCTGACTGAACGTCTGCCTGAGCGCCTGCCTGAGCATCTGCCTGAGCATCTGCCTGAACGCCTGCCTGAACGTCTGACTGAACGTCTGCCTGAACGCCTGCCTGAACGTCTGACTGAACGTCTGCCTGAGCGCCTGCCTGAGCATCTGCCTGAGCATCTGCCTGAACGCCTGCCTGAACGTCTGACTGAACGTCTGCCTGAACGCCTGCCTGAACGTCTGACTGAACGTCTGCCTGAGCGCCTGCCTGAGCATCTGCCTGAGCATCTGCCTGAACGCCTGCCTGAACGTCTGACTGAACGTCTGCCTGAACGCCTGCCTGAACGTCTGACTGAACGTCTGCCTGAGCGCCTGCCTGAGCATCTGCCTGAGCATCTGCCTGAACGCCTGCCTGAACGTCTGACTGAACGTCTGCCTGAACGCCTGCCTGAACGTCTGACTGAACGTCTGCCTGAGCGCCTGCCTGAGCATCTGCCTGAGCATCTGCCTGAACGCCTGCCTGAACGTCTGACTGAACGCCTGTCACAGGGCCTGCAGAGTTCAGCCAGGTTTCACATGGTCATTAAACTGGAACACGCTCGTGTGAGGTTTTAAATAAACACATTTAATTACACTCGTTAGGCTGCAACTTAATTAAATCTTTTAATAAAAAATGTGTTGCAACAGATGAAGAATGTGTTTGTCCCGAGGGGAAATAGTTTTGCACCAAAATCACAAACATGACTTCACCTCCAACTTAAAGGGGAAGATTAAGTTTAGGACCTTTAATCAGGACCAGTGTGTGTGGGATGAAATGTTTCACTCATAAATAGATTTATAGAAGTCGTTAAATATAAAGACGGAAACAACAATTGAACTGGAAATAGTTCTTGAGTCGAGATCCTCATAAAACCTAAACCAGCACAAACAATAAAACATCATCTCATTCTGTTACAGTTGAACTTTGAACTCACCAAGATGACCAGCTGTTTCTTCTCCGAGTCGTAGATGACGCTGAACGCAGTCACGGCCTTTTTAAAGTCTTTGTGTGAGGACTCTTTGGAGCACCTGTCCAGAGAACACAGAGGTCAGAGGGGTCAGTGAGGGTGTGACCGAGGTGTGACCGAGGGCGTGACCGAGGGCGTGACAGAGGCGTGACAGAGGGTGTGCCCGAGGTGTGCCCGAGGGTGTGACCGAGGGCGTGACCGAGGGCGTGACCGAGGGCGTGACAGAGGCGTGACAGAGGGCGTGACAGAGGGTGTGCCCGAGGGTGTGACCGAGGGCGTGACCGAGGGCGTGACCGAGGGCGTGACAGAGGCGTGACAGAGGGCGTGACAGAGGGTGTGCCCGAGGTGTGCCCGAGGGTGTGACCGAGGGCGTGACCGAGGGCGTGACCGAGGGCGTGACAGAGGCGTGACAGAGGGCGTGACAGAGGGTGTGCCCGAGGGTGTGACCGAGGGCGTGACAGAGGGCGTGACCGAGGTGTGACAGAGGGCGTGACCGAGGGCGTGACAGAGGGCGTGACCGAGGTGTGACAGAGGGCGTGACCGAGGGCGTGCCCGAGGGCGTGACCGAGGGCGTGACCGAGGGCGTGACCGAGGGCGTGACCGAGGGCGTGACCGAGGGTGGTGTGCCCGAGGGTGTGACCGAGGGTGTGACAGAGGGTGTGACCGAGGGTGAGACCGAGGGTGAGACCGAGGGCGTGACAGAGGCGTGACAGAGGGCGTGACAGAGGGTGTGCCCGAGGGTGTGACCGAGGGCGTGACAGAGGGCGTGACCGAGGTGTGACAGAGGGCGTGACCGAGGGCGTGCCCGAGGGCGTGACCGAGGGCGTGACCGAGGGCGTGACCGAGGGCGTGACCGAGGGCGTGACCGAGGGCGTGACCGAGGGTGGTGTGCCCGAGGGTGTGACCGAGGGTGTGACAGAGGGTGTGACCGAGGGTGAGACCGAGGGTGAGACCGAGGGCGTGACAGAGGGCGTGACAGAGGGCGTGACAGAGGGCGTGACAGAGGGCGTGACAGAGGGCGTGACCGAGGTGTGACAGAGGGTGTGTCCGAGAGTGAGACCTAGGGCGTGACCAAGGTGTGCCCCATGCCCTCCCGTCCCCCTCACATCTGCCGCAGGTCCTCAGGGACGTCCAGTCTGATCTTGATGAACGTGGCTTTGGACGCGCCCTTGTTTGGATTGACGGGCCGTAGTCGCTCCAGCGTCACGATCTCGTTGAGCGTGGCGTCGCAGGCGGCGTATTCGATCACGTAAAACTGCAGGAGAGAGACGTTTCAGCTTCTGTTTTGGCCCAGAAGGTGAGATAAAAACACTGGTGGTCAGACTCACCTCTCCTTTGACCATTCGGACCTTGGCCGGCCACCAGCCGCACGGCTCCTTGTCGTTTGCCCTGGAGTAAACCTCAAACACAACACAGAGCACATCTTAAAGCGCCCCCTACAGGTCAGACTGCTCATCCAATTAAAACACAGTTCGGATATATATATATAATATATATATATATATTATATATTATATATATATATATAATATATATATATATATTATATATTATATATATATATATTATATATTATATATATATATAATATATATATATATATATATTATATATTATATATATATATAAATATATATATATATATATATATATATATATATATATATATATAATATATATATATATATATATATATATATATATATATATATATATTATATATATATATATAATATATATATATATATATATTATATATTATATATATATATAATATATATATAAATATATATATATATATATATATATATATATATATATAATATATATATATTTGGAATTTTACACAAAAAAAATTTAAAATAAAAAAAAAAAATCACAGAATAGCTCATTTTTTAGGTTTTTTAATTTCACTTTCTGTTTGTAATTGATGACATCACTGTAGGAAATTACCCAGCAAACACTGGGCCAAAACTCATGTCACAAGTTTTTATTTGACAAAGAAAAATACAAAGTCAAAAAAGTTGTGTTTTTGTGTAAATTCTGCATAAACTTTGACTGGAATGAGAGTCCCTGGTGTGATGTCACTTCCTGTATGAGCGTCCCTGGTGTAATGTCACTTCCTGTATGAGCGTCCCTGGTGTGATGTCACTTCCTGTATGAGCGTCCCTGGTGTGATGTCACTTCCTGTATGAGTGTCCCTGGTGTGATGTCACTTCCTGTATGAGTGTCCCTGGTGTGATGTCACTTCCTGTATGAGCGTCCCTGGTGTGATGTCACTTCCTGTATGAGCGTCCCTGGTGTGATGTCACTTCCTGTATGAGCGTCCCTGGTGTGATGTCACTTCCTGTATGAGCGTCCCTGGTGTGATGTCACTTCCTGTATGAGTGTCCCTGGTGTGATGTCACTTCCTGTATGAGCGTCCCTGGTGTGATGTCACTTCCTGTATGAGTGTCCCTGGTGTGATGTCACTTCCTGTATGAGCGTCCCTGGTGTGATGTCACTTCCTGTATGAGCGTCCCTGGTGTGATGTCACTTCCTGTATGAGCGTCCCTGGTGTGATGTCACTTCCTGTATGAGTGTCCCTGGTGTGATGTCACTTCCTGTATGAGCGTCCCTGGTGTGATGTCACTTCCTGTATGAGTGTCCCTGGTGTGATGTCACTTCCTGTATGAGTGTCCCTGGTGTGATGTCACTTCCTGTATGAGTGTCCCTGGTGTGATGTCACTTCCTGTATGGGTGTCCCTGGTGTGATGTCACTTCCTGTATGAGTGTCCCTGGTGTGATGTCACTTCTTGTCATTTTCTAAAAATTTGTCAACATTTTCTCCACAAATACCTGCTTGATTGGAGTAAAACTATAATTTATATGTACGACAGGTATAAATACACCAATTGCGCGATGTAGAACGCGCAAGATGTAAAGAGTGCGTTCTAGAACGTGCGTTCCCTTCGTGCGTTCCCTATCGAGCCTTCCCATCGAGCGTCCCCATCGAGCGTCCCCATCGAGCGTTCTCATCGCTCGCTCCTCCTCCAGATGATCCTCAGGCTGGACTCACCTCCACCTCATCGCTCTCGTTGATCTCCTTGAGCGTTCCGGGCGGAGGAGGAAACCGCACGTCGTGGAACGGGATTTTTCGCTCCGGCTGCCAGCTGAAAAACACACGTTAATTCACCGTCTCTAGAGCTGAACACGCGTGTGACGTGTACGAAATGACCTCATCACTCACTTGTTTTCAAAGGCAACGGTCACTGACGTTTCCTGGACGTCTTTCACAAACGCCTGGAAGAAGAAACAAAAGGTTCAGAAGCAGAAGAACGACCGGCTGCATCTCCAAAACCACACGAGGGACTATTCTGAAGTATCCATACTAAAGTACCACACACAAGGGACTCATCTGAAGTATCCATACTAAAGTACCACACACGAGGGACTCATCTGAAGTATCCATACTAAAGTACCACACACAAGGGACTCATCTGAAGTATCCATACTAAAGTACCACACACGAGGGACTCATCTGAAGTATCCATACTAAAGTACCACACACAAGGGACTCATCTGAAGTATCCATACTAAAGTACCACACACGAGGGACTCATCTGAAGTATCCATACTAAAGTACCACACACGAGGGACTATTCTGAAGTATCCATACTAAAGTACCACACACACGAGGGACTCATCTGAAGTATCCATACTAAAGTACCACACACGAGGGACTCATCTGAAGTATCCATACTAAAGTACCACACATGAGGGACTATTCTGAAGTATCCATACTAAAGTACCACACACGAGGGACTATTCTGAAGTATCCATACTAAAGTACCACACACGAGGGACTATTCTGAAGTATCCATACTAAAGTACCACACACACGAGGGACTCATCTGAAGTATCCATACTAAAGTACCACACATGAGGGACTATTCTGAAGTATCCATACTAAAGTACCACACATGAGGGACTATTCTGAAGTATCCATACTAAAGTACCACACATGAGGGACTATTCTGAAGTATCCATACTAAAGTACCACACACAAGGGACTATTCTGAAGTATCCATACTAAAATACCACACACACGAGGGACTATTCTGAAGTATCCATACTAAAGTACCACACACACGAGGGACTATTCTGAAGTATCCATACTAAAGTACCACACACGAGGGACTAGTCTGAAGTATCCATACTAAAGTACCACACACGAGGGACTATTCTGAAGTATCCATACTGAAGTACCACACACGAGGGACTATTCTGAAGTATCCATACTAAAGTACCACACACAAGGGACTATTCTGAAGTATCCATTCTAAAGTACCACACACAAGGGACTATTCTGAAGTATCCATTCTAAAGTACCAGGTTTACAAGTAAGTTTATAGGTAAGTTTACGAGTAGGTTTACAAGTAGGTTTACAGGTAGGTTTACAAGTAGGTTTACAAGTAGGTTTACAGGTAGGTTTACAAGTAGGTTTACAAGTAAGTTTACAAGCAGGTTTACGAGTAAGTTTACAGGTAAGTTTACGAGTAAGTTTACGAGTAGGCCACGTTCTGCCCAGAAGAAAACACAAGGACACGGGTCGGCGAGGACGCGGGTCTCACAGATAAAGGTATCGGCTCACAGATAAAAGGTATCGGCTTACAGATAAAAGGTATCGCCTCACAGGTAAAGGTATCGGCTCACAGATAAAAGGTATCGGCTCACAGATAAAAGGTATCGGCTCACAGATAAAAGGTATCGGCTCACAGATAAAAGGTATCGCCTCACAGGTAAAAGGTATCGGCTCACAGATAAAAGGTATCACCTCGCAGATAAAAGGTATCGGCTCACAGATAAAAGGTATCACCTCGCAGATAAAAGGTATCGCCTCGCAGGTAAAGGTATCGCCTCGCAGGTAAAGGTATCGCCTTGCAGGTAAAGGTATCGCCTCGCAGGTAAAGGTATCGCCTCGCAGGTAAAGGTATCGCCTCGCAGGTAAAGGTATCGCCTCGCAGGTAAAGGTATCGCCTCGCAGATAAAGGTATCGCCTCGCAGGTAAAGGTATCGCCTCGCAGGTAAAGGTATCGCCTCGCAGGTAAAGGTATCGCCTCGCAGATAAAGGTATCGAATCACAGATATTGGTATCGAATCACAGATATCGGTTCAGCCGATACATTTACAAAAATGACTGATGTAGGCCCAGAACGTCTCATGTTTGAACGTTTATTACACAAAGCTTTTCTGTGAAACAATGTGATGTAAGTTTTCCGTGTTTTAAATAAATAAATACTATTGTTATTGGCATCTCTGGCATCTGTTCATTTTGAGTCATAATTAAACTTAATATGGGGCTGATTTTCACTCAAACTCACTTCGTTTCTCCCAATTCAAACTGAAGCTGTTCCAGACTCTTTGGAGCTCAAACAAAAGTCCAACAAAACACAGCACTAAATACAATCAGACTTTAAATCCAGCCTGGACTTATATCATTCAATTTAGTCTTTTCAAAAAACAAAATAAGAACAGCATTTACAACAGCAAAGACATGATGGCCAGCATTTTATACATTATATATTATACAATCACTCAATAAATGCCTAATGGAACGACAGCTCTACATTTATCAGGTGTACAGTGTCTTTACAATAAGTGTACAGTGTCTTTACAATAAGTGTACAGTGTCTTTACAATAAGTGTACAGTGTCTTTACAATAAGTGTACAGTGTCTTTACAATAAGTGTACAGCGTCTTTACAATAAGTGTACAGCGTCTTTACAATAAATGTAGTGTCTTTACAATAAGTGTACAGTATCTTTACAATAAGTGTACAGTGTCTTTATAATAAGTGTACAGTGTCTTTACAATAAGTGTACAGTATCTTTACAATAAGTGTACAGTGTCTTTATAATAAGTGTACATTGTCTTTACAATAAGTGTACAGCGTCTTTACAATAAGTGTACAGTGTCTTTATAATAAGTGTACAGTGTCTTTACAATAAGTGTACAGTATCTTTACAATAAGTGTACAGTGTCTTTACAATAAGTGTACAGTGTCTTTACAATAAGTGTACAGTATCTTTACAATAAGTGTACAGTGTCTTTACAATAAGTGTACAGTATCTTTACAATAAGTGTACAGTGTCTTTATAATAAGTGTACATTGTCTTTACAATAAGTGTACAGTGTCTTTATAATAAGTGTACATTGTCTTTACAATAAGTGTACAGTGTCTTTATAATAAGTGTACATTGTCTTTACAATAAGTGTACAGTGTCTTTACAATAAGTGTACAGTGTCTTTACAATAAGTGCACAGTGTCTTTATAATAAGTGTACAGTGTCTTTACAATAAGTGTACAGTATCTTTACAATAAGTGTACAGTGTCTTTACAATAAGTGTACAGTATCTTTACAATAAGTGTACAGTGTCTTTACAATAAGTGTACAGTGTCTTTACAATAAGTGTACAGTGTCTTTACAATAAGTGTACAGTATCTTTACAATAAGTGTACAGTGTCTTTATAATAAGTGTACATTGTCTTTACAATAAGTGTACAGTGTCTTTATAATAAGTGTACATTGTCTTTACAATAAGTGTACAGTGTCTTTATAATAAGTGTACATTGTCTTTACAATAAGTGTACAGTGTCTTTACAATAAGTGTACAGTGTCTTTATAATAAGTGTACATTGTCTTTATAATAAGTGTACAGTATCTTTACAATAAGTGTACAGTGTCTTTATAATAAGTGTACATTGTCTTTACAATAAGTGTACAGTGTCTTTATAATAAGTGTACATTGTCTTTACAATAAGTGTACAGTGTCTTTATAATAAGTGTACATTGTCTTTACAATAAGTGTACAGTGTCTTTACAATAAGTGTACAGTGTCTTTATAATAAGTGTACATTGTCTTTATAATAAGTGTACAGTATCTTTACAATAAGTGTACAGTGTCTTTATAATAAGTGTACATTGTCTTTACAATAAGTGTACAGTGTCTTTATAATAAGTGTACAGTGTCTTTACAATAAGTGTACAGTGTCTTTACAATAAGTGTACATTGTCTTTACAATAAGTGTACAGTGTCTTTATAATAAGTGTACAGTGTCTTTACAATAAGTGTACAGTGTCTTTACAATAAGTGTACAGTGTCTTTACAATAAGTGTACATTGTCTTTACAATAAGTGTACAGTATCTTTACAATAAGTGTACATTGTCTTTACAATAAGTGTACAGTGTCTTTATAATAAGTGTACAGTGTCTTTACAATAAGTGTACAGTGTCTTTACAATAAGTGTACAGTATCTTTACAATAAGTGTACATTGTCTTTACAATAAGTGTACAGTGTCTTTATAATAAGTGTACAGTGTCTTTACAATAAGTGTACAGTGTCTTTATAATAAGTGTACAGTGTCTTTATAATAAGTGTACAGTGTCTTTACAATAAGTGTACAGTGTCTTTATAATAAGTGTACAGTATCTTTACAATAAGTGTACAGTGTCTTTACAATAAGTGTACAGTGTCTTTATAATAAGTGTACATTGTCTTTATAATAAGTGTACAGTGTCTTTATAATAAGTGTACAGTGTCTTTACAATAAGTGCACAGTGTCTTTATAATAAGTGTACAGTGTCTTTACAATAAGTGTACAGTGTCTTTACAATAAGTGTACAGTGTCTTTATAATAAGTGTACATTGTCTTTACAATAAGTGTACAGTGTCTTTACAATAAGTGTACAGTGTCTTTATAATAAGTGTACAGTATCTTTACAATAAGTGTACAGTGTCTTTATAATAGTGGGGAGTTTGTTTTGCGGTTTTTTAACAATTCTGCCATTCATTTGTTGCAGCTCATGATTAATAACACTTAAACATGTGTCACCGCGAAACAATTACTTTCAGTATCACTCTGCACACGCCCTTTTCTCCTAAAAATAAACTTATATTTGACCACAAACAGACACGAGCATAATCGCGTTATAAAGAACATTTTAATCACAAACGTTTGCGTTCGATAAAGACAAATCCACTTGACTTTATTTATCCTCCTGCACAAACGACACACGCCCATTTCACAAACATAACGCCCGCAAAAGCAAACTTTATGTCTTTATGTTATAAGTCACTAAAAAGGCACAAATATGTCGTTGTAAATGCGTTTGTTTTCATGTTTGCATCGCTCGTGAACGTGCAGCACCGAGGCCCAAATGGACCCAAACGGACCCGAATACACACCACAGCACCTCATTTGCATATTTTTGTATTAATTGCACGTAAATTACAACACGATCTGTCATTTGAAGCATTAAAAGTCAAAGAAAAGCGCACGAAACGCACCTTGTAGAAGGCTCCGCTCGTCCCTCGCACTTCCACGACCAGTTCATCCATAGCGTCTGCTGCTGCCCACTGTTAGCGGCTAGGCTAGGCTAGGCTAACTGGCAAATTAGCCTCCCGCGACCCGCACAGAACAGGCTCCGAGTGCGGGGGAAAGACGGGGTGGTTCCCGGGGTTCGGTTCTGGCGCCGACGTGCTGTTCGCGCGACGTTTCACGCAGAGAAGAAGTTTGGCGGATGAAGAGTTTAGGAGAAAGCCGAGGGCGGCGCATGTAGCCCGCTAGCCCGTTAGCTCCGTTAGCTCGTTAGCCTGTTAGCTTGCGTAGTGTTGTGGAGAGAGGAGTGGATGCTGCTTGTGTCCGTGACGTCTGACTTTTCTTCCTCACATCCGCGCAGGAGCTGGAGGCGCGTGGAGCGGGCTGCGTGGAGCTCTCTGCAGGATGAAAGCAGGACATGCAACACGTTCTGCACTTTAACACATATTATATACACTTTTACACTTTTACACACATTATACACTTTTACACACATATTATACACTTTTACAGACATATTATACACCTTTAAAGGCATATTATACACTTTTACACACATCTTATACACTTTTACACACATATTATACACTTTTACACACGTTATACACTTTTACACACATATTATACACTTTTACACACATATTATACACTTTTACACACGTTATACACTTTTACACACATATTATACACTTTTACACACATATTATACACTTTTACACACGTTATACACTTTTACACACATATTATACACTTTTACACACGTTATACACTTTTACACACGTTATACACTTTTACACACATATTATACACCTTTACACACATCTTATACACTTTTACACACATTATACACTTTTACAGACATATTATACAATTTTACACACATATTATACACTTTTACACACATATTATACACCTTTACACACATCTTATACACTTTTACACACATTATACACTTTTACAGACATATTATACAATTTTACACACATATTATACACTTTTACACACATATTATACACCTTTACACACATATTATACACTTTTACACACGTTATACACTTTTACACACATATTATACACTTTTACACACATTATACACTTTTACACACATTATACACTTTTACACACATATTATACACTTTTACAGACATATTATACACCTTTAAAGGCATATTATACACTTTTACACACATCTTATACACTTTTACACACATATTATACACTTTTACACACGTTATACACTTTTACACACATATTATACACTTTTACACACATATTATACACTTTTACACACGTTATACACTTTTACACACATATTATACACTTTTACACACGTTATACACTTTTACACACGTTATACACTTTTACACACATATTATACACTTTTACACACATATTATACACCTTTACACACATCTTATACACTTTTACACACATTATACACTTTTACAGACATATTATACAATTTTACACACATATTATACACTTTTACACACATATTATACACCTTTACACACATATTATACACTTTTACAGACATATTATACACCTTTACACACATATTATACACTTTTACAGACATATTTTACACCTTTACAGACATATTATACACTTTTACACATATCTTATACACTTTTACACACATATTATACACTTTTACACACATAGTGTATAATATTATTATACATTTTTACAGACATATTATACACCTTTACACACATCTTATACACTTTTACACTTTTACACACATTATACACTTTTTACAGACATATTATACACCTTTACACACATTTTATACACTTTTACAGCCATTATACACCTTTACACTTTTACACAAATATTATACATTTTTACACTTTTACACACATATTATACATTTTTACAGACATATTATACACTTTTACACACATATTATACACTTTTACACACATATTATACACTTTTACAGCCATTATACACCTTTACACTTTTACACACATATTATACACTTTTACACACATATTATACACTTTTACACACATATTATACACTTTTACAGACATTATACACCTTTACACTTTTACACACATATTATACACTTTTACAGCCATTATACACCTTTACACTTTTACACACATATTATACACTTTTACACACATATTATACACTTTTACACACATATTATACACTTTTACAGACATTATACACCTTTACACTTTTACACACATATTATACACTTTTACACACATATTATACACTTTTACAGCCATTATACACCTTTACACTTTTACACACATATTATACACTTTTACACACATATTATACACTTTTACACACATATTATACACTTTTACAGACATTATACACCTTTACACTTTTACACACATATTATACACTTTTACAGCCATTATACACCTTTACACTTTTACACACATATTATACACTTTTACAGACATATTATAGACTTTTACACACATATTATATACTTTTACACTTTTACAGGTTTGAAAGAGGAGTCAAGGAAGCTATTTTTGTTAAAAAAGAAAGACCTTCTTTAAACAGAAATGGAGGGCTAAGGTTTAATCTTCCTGTTATTTATAATGGGTTACTGAACCCCTGGAAAGGTAGAGGACATTTAGATGCTAATCAGGTACTCAGGGTGGTTGAGCCAGGGTCTCACAAAGACAAAGAGGATTCTAATAGCCCATTAAGATTCTGAATAGGCTCGGTAGATACAAGGGGGGAGTTTCTGTTGAAACAAACAACTCTTTCTACTTCAGGAAGGCTCCTCCCAATGGGCGGGTCTTACCACAGAACAGTATTAATATCGGAGTTCTCGATCTAAATTCTTTTATTGACAATGACTCTTGGATGAGAGTCGAAACGTCTATTTTTCAAACTGAGTCCAGATGACTACAACTGAAGCTTTTTCTATTATGGAACACGCCTGGACGAATGAGGGATTACACCAACACTTTTACAGACATTATACACCTTTACACTTTAACACACATTTTATACACTTTTACACAAATATTATACATTTTTACACTTTTACACACATATTATACACTTTTACACACATAGTGTATAATATTATTATACATTTTTACACACATATTATACACTTTTACACACATTCTAATATTAGTACTAATACTATAATAGTATTATAGTTGTTATAGTCGTGTTATAGTTGGTGTTATAGTTTGTGTTAGTTATGTTATAGTTTTGTTATAGTGTTATAGTTATGTTATAGTCGTGTTATAGTCGTGTTATAGTGTTATAGTTGTGTTATAGTTTGTGTTATAGTTATGTTATAGTCGTGTTATAGTTATGTTATAGTTTGTGTTATAGTTATGTTATAGTTTTGTTATAGTGTTATAGTTATGTTATAGTCGTGTTATAGTTGTGTTATAGTATAATAGTTATGTTATAGTTGTGTTGTATATATTTGCCACCACAGACATTGTTGATTCGGCACCCTGGGAGGCAACTGTTGTTGTGATTTTGGGCCTTACAAAAATAAATTGAATTGAAACATTGAATTGAATTATAGTGTTATAGTTATGTTATAACGTTATAGTTGTGTTATAGTTGTGTTATAGTTGTGTTATAGTCGTGTTATAGTTATGTTATTCTGTTATAGTTGTGTTATAGTTATGTTATAGTTATATTATACTGTTATAGTTGTGTTATAATCGTGTTATAGTTATGTTATACTGTTATAGTTGTGTTATAGTTGTGTTATAGTTATAGTTATGTTATACTGTTATAGTTGTTATAGTCGTGTTATAGTTGTTATACTGTTATAGTTGTGTTATAGTTGTGTTATAGTCGTGTTATAGTTATGTTATACTGTTATAGTTGTGTTATAGTTGTGTTATAGTCGTGTTATAGTTATGTTATAGTGTTATAGTTGTGTTATAGTCGCGTTATAGTTATGTTATTCTGTTATAGTTGTTATAATCGTGTTATAGTTATGTTATACTGTTATAGTTGTGTTATAGTTGTGTTATAGTTATAGTTATGTTATACTGTTATAGTTGTTATAGTCGTGTTATAGTTGTTATACTGTTATAGTTGTGTTATAGTTGTGTTATAGTCGTGTTATAGTTATGTTATACTGTTATAGTTGTGTTATAGTTGTGTTATAGTCGTGTTATAGTTATGTTATAGTGTTATAGTTGTGTTATAGTCGCGTTATAGTTATGTTATTCTGTTATAGTTGTTATAATCGTGTTATAGTTATGTTATACTGTTATAGTTGTGTTATAGTTGTGTTATAGTTATAGTTATGTTATACTGTTATAGTTGTTATAGTCGTGTTATAGTTGTTATACTGTTATAGTTGTGTTATAGTTGTGTTATAGTCGTGTTATAGTTATGTTATACTGTTATAGTTGTGTTATAGTTGTGTTATAGTTGTGTTATAGTTATGTTATAGTGTTATAGTTGTGTTATAGTTGTGTTATAATCGTGTTATAGTTATGTTATACTGTTATAGTTGTTATAGTCGTGTTATAGTTGTTATACTGTTATAGTTGTGTTATAGTTGTGTTATAGTTATGTTATAGTTATGTTATACTGTTATAGTTGTGTTATAGTTGTGTTATAATCGTGTTATAGTTATGTTATACTGTTATAGTTGTGTTATAGTTATGTTATACTGTTATAGTTGTTATAGTCGTGTTATAGTTGTTATACTGTTATAGTTGTGTTATAGTTGTGTTATAGTTATGTTATAGTTATGTTATACTGTTATAGTTGTGTTATAGTTGTGTTATAATCGTGTTATAGTTATGTTATACTGTTATAGTTGTGTTATAGTTATGTTATACTGTTATAGTTGTTATAGTCGTGTTATAGTTGTTATACTGTTATAGTTGTGTTATAGTTGTGTTATAGTTATGTTATACTGTTATAGTTGTGTTATAGTCGTGTTATAGTTATGTTATACTGTTATAGTTGTGTTATAGTCGCGTTAGTTGTTATACTGTTATAGTTGTGTTATAGTTGTGTTATAGTCGTGTTATAGTTATGTTATAGTGTTATAGTTGTGTTATAGTTATGTTATAGTGTTATAGTTGTGTTATAGTTGTGTTATAGTGTTATAGTTGTGTTATAGTTTGTCTTTAAAGGTCACTTCTGAGCCACAGAAGCATCAGTTTGACTCGATCCGCACGACGACTGAAACAACCTTTTTTTACTTTCATGTTTGTCAGTTACGTTTAAAAGTGACAGAACTCTAAACTTAACTCTTAACTTAACTCTAAACTTAACTCTTAACTTAACTCTAAACTTAACTCTTAACTCTTAACTTAACTCTAAACTTAACTCTTAACTCAACTCTTAACTTAACTCTAAACTTAACTCTAAACTTAACTCTTAACTCTAAACTTAACTCTTAACTCAACTCTTAACTTAACTCTAAACTTAACTCTTAACTTAACTCTAAACTCTTAACTTAACACTAAACTTAACTCTAAACTTAACTCTAAACTCTTAACTTAACTCTAAACTTAACTCTTAACTCAACTCTTAACTTAACTCTAAACTCTTAACTTAACTCTAAACTTAACTCTTAACTTAACACTAAACTTAACTCTAAACTTAACTCTTAACTCAACTCTTAACTTAACTCTAAACTTAACTCTTAACTCAACTCTTAACTTAACACTAAACTTAACTCTAAACTTAACTCTTAACTTAACTCTTAACTTAACTCTTAACTTAACACTAAACTTAACTCTAAACTTAACTCTTAACTTAACTCTTAACTTAACTCTTAACTTAACTCTTAACTTAACACTAAACTTAACTCTTAACTTAACTCTTAACTTAACTCTTAACTTAACTCTAAACTTAACTCTTAACTTAACTCTAAACTTAACTCTTAACTTAACTCTAAACTCTTAACTTAACACTAAACTTAACTCTTAACTTAACTCTAAACTTAACTCTAAACTTAACTCTAAACTTAACTCTTAACTTAACTCTTAACGTGTTTAAGGTTTGTTCAGACTTCAGTGTCAGTATTTTAAAACATAAATCCAGAGAACGACGTCAGAAGAGAAAGTCCAAACTGCTTCACAGAAAACACACGCTTTAATATATAAAGATTAAATAGTTGCAGTTTTACAAAATGTCACTGTAATTAAGGCCTTTGTTATTGTTACATTACATTTACATTTACATTGTGATAAGACTTGATTGAGAAACTGAGTGATGTGAGTGATTTAGAAGAAATAAAAACATTACATTCCACAGGTTTATGTTAATGAGGCTTTGAAATGTGTGATGAATGTGTAACTGACGAGAGAAACATGAAGTTCATGTGAAAATAAAGAGGTTAAACAGTAAAAATATGATCTTATTTTACAGTCTTTTCACTGGATGTAGAAGTGAATTATTATTATCTCAGGACGGCTCGGGACCAGCTCACAGGACCGGCTCACAGGAGCGGCTCACAGGACCGGCTCACAGGAGCGGCTCACAGGACCGGCTCACAGGACCGGCTCACAGGAGCGGCTCACAGGACCGGCTCACAGGAGCGGCTCACAGGACCGGCTCACAGGAGCGGCTCGGGACCGGGTCAGGACTCCTTGTGTCCTTGTCTCCTCGTCCACAGCAGAGTCTTATTGTCCTCGTGGCTCCATAAACCAGGATTATACTGAACACTTTGTTACTTAAGTAAAAGTACAAAAACAGGAGCAAAAAAAGTAACAGAAATAAACATCTACTTTTAGAGTGAACAGTAAAAGTATTTAGACTTTGCTTTGCTCTGGCCCTCACACTGGCCCGTGCTTTGCTCTGGCCCTCACACTGGCCCTTTGCTCTGGCCCTCACACTGGCCCGTGCTTTGCTCTGGCCCTCACACTGGCCCTTTGCTCTGGCCCTCACACTGGCCCGTGCTTTGCTCTGGCCCTCACACTGGCCCTTTGCTCTGGCCCTCACACTGGCCCGTGCTTTGCTCTGGCCCTCACACTGGCCCGTGCTTTGCTCTGGCCCTCACACTGGCCCTTTGCTCTGGCCCTCACACTGGCCCGTGCTTTGCTCTGGCCCTCACACTGGCCCGTGCTTTGATCTGGCCCTCACACTGGCCCGTGCTTTGCTCTGGCCCTCACACTGGCCCTTTGCTCTGGCCCTCACACTGGCCCGTGCTTTGCTCTGGCCCTCACACTGGCCCGTGCTTTGCTCTGGCCCTCACACTGGCCCTTTGCTCTGGCCCTCACACTGGCCCGTGCTTTGCTCTGGCCCTCGTGCTCTGTCCCGGTTTAGCTCGAGCGGTCATCCTCCGGTTCCTCTGTGGATCATCTCGGCCCGTGCGCTCTCGTCACAGTGTTTGAAAAGCCTGCTCCTCCTTCTGTATTTATGCTACGAGAGTATAACGTGTGTTTGCGACGCGTGGTGCAAGCGCTTTTAAGGCAGAGCTTTTGTGTAACGGCTCAAACGTGGAAGGCATTCGCGATTTACAGTCTCGTACGGCCAGTTTCACAAAGAAGAGTCCTCAATGGCCAATCTGCCCCAAATAATGTAGAGGCGCCTTTTTCTACAGAGTGGATTATATTCTGAAACTGTCCTGAGCGGTGTCACAAAGGATTGGACCCACAGTGTAGCTACAGTCAACAGAAAAGGCAAAGACAATACACCAACCAACCAAATCATCATCAAATTTACATCGTGTTTAAAATCCCCCAAAACGCCCTCTCAGTCTCCGGACGCTCTTCCATCAAGACCGATTTCGTAAAACTTGTGCCCTCGGACTCGGAGGTGGCAAGTCTTGAGAAAAGTTGATGCATGAATTCCATCTCGCCGTCGTCAGCGCTCAGACCTCGAGGTATTCGCCTGTCATAGTCCCGAGCGCGTGTGTGGTCCTCGGGCGCTCGGGTTTCTGGGACAAAAAGCTGAGGATACGACTTTTGCACGTGTTTTATCAGGTTTAGATACTGCTGCTGTTTTTTGTACAGTGACAATAAATATCCATCTATCTTTCCGCATTCATGTTCTTTTGTCTCTGAAAGTCTGGACCATGATGCCCGCTCTTTAACAGTAAGATGAGTTGTGATTAGCGCTCTCAAATGCTTATGCGCTATTCGTTTTGGAAAACATCCTAGCATTTTTACTTGCAAGCTAACGTTACAACCGTGTCGAGTTTTTTTTTTCCTTTTTGTCTGTGTCCATCGTACACTGTATGTGAGTGGACGTAACTAGCCTGTTAGCCACGGCGTTCCAAACAGGAGTACCTGCAACACCCTTGCTCCAAAGTATCCGCTATATGTCGAATATGTCGACCCTACGTCCACTTCTATGTACAGTCTGTCGTTTCCACACTGCAGTGATGTCCAGCGCGGAAATCGGCCTTTTGACCCGAGTTCATAAGTTCCTCTCTCAACTGGAACGGATCTTTCTCTGATAAACGTTTCCCTGAGTTCCCGAGGACCACATGAACGCAGCACTGCGTTATCCTCCATCTTGGCTCTAGCAAGGGCAGTTGCTCTTGCCCTCAGTCCGCTGGGAGAGCTCCACGCGCCCTCCCTCTCGCTCCACGTCCCGGTACAGGAGGGGCTTCTGGGTCTTCAGACGACAGGCCAAAGACATGAAGATGGAGTCCACGTTCTGACTTTCTTTGGGGTCTTTGGCCGAAGTCTCGAACAGGAGCATGTTGTGTGAGTCTGCGAACTTCAGCGCCGTGTTCGAAGGGACCTGAGGGAGGAAGAGGGAGCAAGAGGGAGCAAGAGGGAGGGAGAGGGAGCAAGAGGGAGCAAGAAGGAGCAAGAGGGAGCAAGAGGGAGCAAGAAGGAGGAAGAAGGAGGAAGAGGGAGCAAGAGGGAGCAAGAAGGAGCAAGAGGGAGCAAGAGGGAGCAAGAAGGAGGAAGAAGGAGGAAGAGGGAGCAAGAGGGAGGGAGAGGGAGCAAGAGGGAGCAAGAAGGAGGATGAGGAAGCAAGAGGGAGCAAGAGGGAGTAAGAGGGAGGGAGAGGGAGCAAGAGGGAGCAAGAGTGAGGGAGAGGGAGGGAGAAGGAGCAAGAGAGAGCAAGAAGGAGGATGAGGAAGCAAGAGGGAGTAAGAGGGAGTAAGAGGGAGGAAGAGGGAGCAAGAGGGAGGGAGAGGGAGGGAGAGGGAGCAAGAGGGAGCAAGAGGGAGCAAGAGGGAGCAAGAGGGAGCAAGAGGGAGGGAGAGGGAGCAAGAGGGAGCAAGAAGGAGGATGAGGAAGCAAGAGGGAGCAAGAGGCAGCAAGAGGGAGGGAGAGGGAGCAAGAGGGAGCAAGAAGGAGGAAGAGGGAGCAAGAGGGAGCAAGAGGGAGCAAGAGGGAGCAAGAAGGAGGAAGAAGGAGGAAGAAGGAGCAAGAGGGAGCAAGAAGGAGCAAGAGGGAGCAAGAATGAGCAAGAGGGAGCAAGAAGGAGGAAGAAGGAGGAAGAGGGAGCAAGAGGGAGCAAGAAGGAGCAAGAGGGAGCAAGAGGGAGCAAGAGGGAGCAAGAAGGAGGAAGAAGGAGCAAGAGGGAGCAAGAAGGAGCAAGAAGGAGGAAGAAGGAGGAAGAGGGAGCAAGAGGGAGCAAGAAGGAGGATGAGGAAGCAAGAGGGAGCAAGAGGCAGCAAGAGGGAGGGAGAGGGAGCAAGAGGGAGCAAGAAGGAGGATGAGGAAGCAAGAGGGAGCAAGAGGCAGCAAGAGGGAGGGAGAGGGAGCAAGAGGGAGCAAGAAGGAGGAAGAGGGAGCAAGAGGGAGCAAGAGGGAGCAAGAGGGAGCAAGAGGGAGCAAGAAGGAGGAAGAAGGAGGAAGAAGGAGCAAGAGGGAGCAAGAAGGAGCAAGAGGGAGCAAGAATGAGCAAGAGGGAGCAAGAAGGAGGAAGAAGGAGGAAGAGGGAGCAAGAGGGAGCAAGAAGGAGCAAGAGGGAGCAAGAGGGAGCAAGAGGGAGCAAGAAGGAGGAAGAAGGAGCAAGAGGGAGCAAGAGGGAGCAAGAAGGAGGAAGAAGGAGGAAGAGGGAGCAAGAGGGAGCAAGACGGAGCAAGACGGAGCAAGAGGGAGCAAGAAGGAGGAAGAAGGAGGAAGAGGGAGGAAGAGGGAGCAAGAGGGAGCAAGACGGAGCAAGACGGAGCAAGAGGGAGCAAGACGGAGCAAGACGGAGCAAGAGGGAGCAAGAGGGAGCAAGAGGGAGCAAGTTTTAAAACTCTAGATACTTTTATTCCCTCCATCTTACCTGCGTTTGTTTGTCTGTTTGTTTGTTTGTTTGTTGGCAGACCTTGACATGTTTCAAAATTGGGGCACTAACGCCGTAACAAATATGACATGGGTCTCATTAACTTTTTTGATCGGGATGCCAAAATTGAATTTTGTGCCAAATTTTGTAAAATTTAAAAAAGTAAATAATTTACCCTCCATGTAAATTTTTATTTCACTCTATAGGGGGCACTAGGGCGCAAAAATAATTTACTTCACTTCAAGTAGGTTTTGGGCAAAGGTTTTAACAACTGACTTAAATTTGACGCAATTCGGAACTTTATCTGCGCAAACGGCAGCAAATGAAAAAAATGGTAAATTTCTAGCTACAGTTTGCAGCTTCGCCGCACAGAGACCGTGACAGGTATCAAAGTAATTTGGATAACTTTTGATGTCCCACTCCTCAACACAATTTTCACCAAATTTCAGCTTTTTCAGGCCAAAGTCCTAGGAGGAATTCGTAAAAGTACGACGTTTGGAAAAACTCCCTAGTCATGCTTAGCAAATTTTGATCCAATATGGCCGACATTTGGTTGGGTGGACGGCGTTGCATTCAAAATATTTTTTACTTCTCTTATCACCATCTACCTCTGCGCCAAATTTCATGATTCTACGATCCGATTTTTTTTGCCCATTGAGAGATTGAGAGATTGAGAGATGCCCATTGTCCTTGAACCGACACCTTAACGTGGTGGAGGGGTTTGAGTGCCCGAATGATCCCGGGAGCTATGTTGTCGGGGGCTTCATGCCCCTGGTAGGGTCTCCCAAGGCAAACAGGTCCTAGGTGACGGGTCAGACAAAGATCGGTTCAGAAGCCTCTTATGACGACGACACGAACAAGGCCGTTTACGTCGCCCGGATCGGCGTCACCGGGGCCCCATCCTGGAGCCAGGCCTGGGATGGGTGCTCCATGGCGAGCGCCTGGTGGCCGGGTCTTACCCCACGGGGCCCGGCCGGGCACAGCCCGAAAGAGCGACGTGGGGCCGCCCTCCCGTGGGCCCTCCACCCGCAGGAGGATCCATAAGGGGCCGGTGCAGAGAGATCTGGGCGGCAGTCGACGGCAGGGGCCTCGGCGACCAGATCTCCAGACACAGAGACTAACTCTGGGGACATGGAATGTCACCTCGCTGGGGGGGAAAGAGCCTGAGCTTGTGCGGGAGGTTGAGCGATACCGACTAGATATAGTCGGCCTCACCTCCACGCACAGTTTGGGCTCTGGAACCCATCTCCTCGAGAGGGGCTGGACGCTCCACTTCTCTGGTGTTGCCCGCGGGGAGAGGCGGCGGGCTGGTGTGGGCTTGCTGATAGCCCCTCAGCTCAGCCGCCACGTGTTGGAGTTTACCCCGGTGAACGAGAGGGTCGCGTCCCTCCGCCTTCAGGTGGGGGACAGGTCTCTCACTGTTGTGGCGGCCTACGGGTCGAACAGCAGAGTACCCAGCCTTCTTGGAGTCCTTGGGAGGGGTACTGGACAGTGCACCGACTGGGGACTCCGTTGTTCTACTGGGGGACTTCAACGCCCACGTGGGCAATGACAGTGACACCTGGAGAGGGGTGATCGGGAAGAACGGCTTCCCCGATCTGAACCCGAGCGGTGTTCAGTTATTGGACTTCTGTGCTAGCCACGGATTGTCCATAACGAACACCATGTTCAAGCACAAGGGTGTCCATCAGTGCACATGGCACCAGGACACCCTAGGCCGGAGGTCAATGATCGACTTTGTTGTCGTGTCATCAGACCTCCGGCCGCGTGTCTTGGACACTCGGGTGAAGAGAGGGGCAGAGTTGTCAACCGATCACCACCTGGTGGTGAGTTGGATCCGCTGGCGGAGGAGGAAGCCGGACAGACTTGGCAGACCCAAGCGCATTGTGAGGGTCTGTTGGGAACGTCTAGTGGAGCCCTCTGTCAGTAGGGTATTCAACTCGCACCTCCGGGAGAGCTTCTCCCATGTCCCGGGGGAGGCTGGGGACATTGAGTCCGAGTGGACCATGTTCTCCGCCTCCATTGTTGATGCGGCTGCTCTGAGTTGTGGTCGCAAGGTCTCCGGTGCCTGTCGTGGCGGCAAACCCCGAACCCGGTGGTGGACACCGGAAGTAAGGGATGCCGTCAGACTGAAGAAGGAGGCCTATCAGGCCACTCTGGCTTGTAGGTCTCCGGAGGTCATCGACGGGTATCGGCAGGCCAAGCGAGCCGCGGCTCGTGCTGTCGCAGAGGCAAAAACCCGGGCCTGGGAGGAGTTCGGGGAGGCCATGGAGGAGGACTATCGGTCGGCACCAAAGAAATTCTGGCAAACCGTCCGGCGCCTCAGGAGGGGGAAGCAGTGTCTCACCAACACCGTTTACGGTGCGGGTGGAGGCCTGCTGACCTCAACTGGGGATGTCGTCGGACGGTGGAAGGAATACTTTGAGGATCTCCTTAATCTCTCAGTCACGTCTTCCGAAGAGGAAGTAGAGACCGGGGACTCGGAGGCTGGCTCATCCATCACCCAAGCTGAAGTCACTGAGGTTGTTCGCAAACTCCTCGGTGGCAGGGCTCCGGGGGTGGATGAGATCCGCCCTGAGTACCTAAAGTATCTGGATGTTGTAGGACTGTCTTGGTTGACACGTCTCTGCAACATCGCGTGGCGTTCGGGGACCGTGCCTCTGGACTGGCAGACCGGGGTGGTGGTCCCTCTGTTCAAGAAGGGGGACCGGAGGGTGTGTTCCAACTACAGAGGGATCACACTCCTCAGCCTCCCGGGTAAGGTCTATTCCAAGGTACTGGAGAGGAGAATCCGACCGATAGTCGAACCTCGGATTCAGGAGGAGCAGAGTGGTTTTCGTCCCGGTCGTGGAACACTGGACCAGCTCTATACCCTCCATCGGGTGCTCGAGGGCTCATGGGAGTTTGCCCAACCAGTCCACATGTGCATTGTGGATCTGGAGAAGGCTTTCGACCGTGTCACTCGGGGTGTCCTTTGGGGGGTGCTCCGGGAGTACGGGGTCCGGGGCCCTTTGCTCAGGGCTGTCCGGTCCCTGTATGACCGGAGCAGGAGCTGTGTTCGCATTGCCGGCAGTAAGTCAGACCTGTTCCCAGTGCATGTTGGACTCCGCCAGGGCTGCCCTTTGTCACCGGTTCTGTTCATAATTTTTATGGACAGAATTTCTAGGCGCAGTCAGGGGTCGGAGGGTGTCCGGTTTGGGGACCACAGGATCTCATCTCTGCTGTTTGCAGATGATGTTGTCCTGATGGCTCCATCAAACCCGGACCTGCAACATGCACTGGGACGGTTTGCAGCCGAGTGTGAAGCGGCTGGGATGAGAATCAGCACCTCCAAATCCGAGGCCATGGTTCTCGACCGGAAAAAGGTGGCTTGCCCTCTCCAGGTGGGTGGGGTGTCCTTGCCCCAAGTGGAGGAGTTTCAAGTATCTCGGGGTCTTGTTCACGAGTGAGGGAAGGATGGAGCGTGAGATCGACAGTTGGATCGGTGCAGCGGCTGCAGTGATGCAGTCGCTGCATCGGACCGTTGTGGTGAAGAGGGAGCTGAGCCGAAAGGCAAAGCTCTCTATTTACCGGTCGGTCTACGTTCTGACCTCACCTATGGTCATGAGCTTTGGGTAGTGACCGAAAGAACAAGATCGCGGATACAAGCGGTCGAAATGAGTTTCCTCCGCCGTGTGGCTGGGCGCTCCCTTAGAGATAAGGTGAGGAGCTCGGCCACACGGGGGGAGCTCGGAGTAGAGCCGCTGCTCCTCCACGTCGAGAGGAGCCAGCTGAGGTGGCTCGGGCATCTGTTCCGGATGCCTCCTGGGCGCCTCCCTCGGGAGGTGTTTCAGGCATGTCCCACCGGGAAGAGGCCCCGGGGAAGACCCAGGACAAGCTGGAGAGACTATGTCTCTCGGCTGGCCTGGGAACGCCTCGGGATCCCCCCGGAGGAGTTAGAGGAAGTGTCTGGGGAGAAGGAAGTCTGGGAGTCCCTGCTCAGACTGCTGCCCCCGCGACCCGGCCCCGGATAAAGCGGCAGAAGATGGATGGATGGATGGAGATAGGAATCTCTCAATGCATTTTTGGTACATTTGGGGGCGCTGACGCGCCAATTTTTTTATTTTAGAAAAGGGAAATAGCCAGAATGTAGAGAGGCACGATTTTTAGAGGTGTGAACATTTTTGTGACTTTTCGTCAATGTTCACTGGGTGAAAAATAGGGGGGTTGGTCCCGAGAAGAAGAAGAAAAAGAAGAAAGAATAATATTCTGATGCGAAAACAATGTTTCCCATTTTTCAAATATCATAAACTATACATTTTACCTCATGGTGTGGGTCCCTGGTCACTGACGGATACTTTCGTGTTTTTGAGTGAGCTCCGCCCACTTTGTGTTTTTGGCCCTCTATACAGTAATAATGTTACATTTTTGCATCACATGTTTATATGAACGGAACATGCAAGAGATGGAACGTATTTGTGAGCTACTTAAGAGTAAACGAGTGCTTTGACCCCATGACCCCCATCGTCCGTTTACAACGGTAATGTTCCATTTTCCTACTACTAATTAGTCTGCACGGCATGAGTGAGGAGTGTGTGTGTGTTTGGAAGTGGGCGATTTCGTGCTTCGCACGGCCTTACGGAACTAATAGGCCTCTCGCCAGCTTGTGGCACTCGGGCCTAATAATAATAATAATAATAATAATAATAATAATACACTGATATAAAGACATTGTTGGACGTGTTTATAATGTGAACCTGGAACAGAATCCTACACAACGTCACAAAATAAGTCCTAAATTGAATCGTAATTGCAAAACTGTGCAGCCCCAATAATAATAACACAGGACCTCTCTTTATTCCATGGCCCAAAGACATGTCCCTGTGGCACTCCTGCGACTGAAGCCTGTACCTGGATTTGGTCGATGAGGTCACACTTGTTTCCCACCAGAACACGAGGCACCGACGCCGAGACTCTGTGTCCATTACACTCCTGAGGAAAACACACAAAACACACAGACCACTGAGGAAAACACACAAAACACACACACCACTGAGGAAAACACACACACTCCTGAGGAAAACACACAAAACACACACACCACTGAGGAAAACACACACATTCCTGAGGAAAACACACAAAACACACACACCACTGAGGAAAACACACACACTCCTGAGGAAAACACACAAAACACACACACCACTGAGGAAAACACACACACTCCTGAGGAAAACACACAAAACACACACACCACTGAGGAAAACACACACACTCTCACATGACAGCGCCCCTGGAGAACACGCCCCCATGGAGGACACGCCCCTCTGAAGGACACCCCCCTGGAGGACACGCCCCCCGGAGGACACGCCCCCCGGAGGACACGCCCCCTAGAGGACGCTCACATATCGCCGCTGACCTCGATCCAGGTCTGCAGGTTGCGGAAAGACGCCATCTTGGTGACGTCGTAGACAAAGACGACGGCGTGGACGTTCCTGTAGTAATGCTCCACCATGGACTTCCTGAAGCGCTCCTGTCCTGCCGTGTCCCACACCTGCACCTGCACAGGCACAACAACAACAACAGCAGCGTCACGCCAGCACCCCCTACAGGTCGCACCACTCACGGAACTAACACGCAGATGAATATATTTTGAATTTAGCTAAAAATATAAGAATGTTATCACAGAAAAGCACATTTTTTAGGTTTATAATTTCACTTCCTGTTTGTAATTGAGGACATCACAGTAGGAAATTACCCAGCAAACACTGGGCCAAAACTCAACTAAAAGTAGTTTTTATTCGACAAATTAAATATATGAGAGCAACTTTATTTTGTTGAATTAATTAATTTAAGTGAAAAAAGTTGTTTCTTTTGTGTAAATTCTGCATAAACTTTGACTGTATGAGCGTCCCTGGTGTGATGTCACTTCCTGTATGAGCGTCCCTGGTGTGATGTCACTTCCTGTATGAGCGTCCCTGGTGTGATGTCACTTCCTGTATGAGTGTCCCTGGTGTGATGTCACTTCCTGTATGAGCCTCCCTGGTGTGATGTCACTTCCTGTATGAGAGTCCCTGGTGTGATGTCACTTCCTGTATGAGAGTCCCTGGTGTGATGTCACTTCCTGTATGAGCGTCCCTGGTGTGATGTCACTTCCTGTATGAGCGTCACTGGTGTGATGTCACTTCCTGTATGAGCGTCCCTGGTGTGATGTCACTTCCTGTATCAGCGTCCCTGGTGTGATATCACTTCCTGTATGAGTGTCCCTGGTGTGATGTCACTTCCTGTATGAGTGTCCCTGGTGTGATGTCACTTCCTGTATGAGTGTCCCTGGTGTGATGTCACTTCCTGTATGAGCGTCCCTAGTGTGATGTCACTTCCTGTATGAGCGTCCCTGGTGTGATGTCACTTCCTGTATGAGAGTCCCTGGTGTGATGTCACATCCTGTATGAGCGTCACTGGTGTGATGTCACTTCCTGTATGAGCGTCCCTGGTGTGATGTCACTTCCTGTATGAGTGTCCCTGGTGTGATGTCACTTCCTGTATGAGCGTCCCTGGTGTGATGTCACTTCCTGTATGAGCGTCCCTGGTGTGATGTCACTTCCTGTATGAGCGTCCCTGGTGTGATGTCACTTCCTGTATGAGTGTCCCTGGTGTGATGTCACTTCCTGTATGAGCGTCCCTGGTGTGATGTCACTTCCTGTATGAGTGTCCCTGGTGTGATGTCACTTCCTGTATGAGAGTCCCTGGTGTGATGTCACTTCCTGTATGAGAGTCCCTGGTGTGATGTCACTTCCTGTATGAGCGTCCCTGGTGTGATGTCACTTCCTGTATGAGCGTCCCTGGTGTGATGTCACTTCCTGTATGAGCGTCCCTGGTGTGATGTCACTTCCTGTATGAGCCTCCCTGGTGTGATGTCACTTCCTGTATGAGCCTCCCTGGTGTGATGTCACTTCCTGTATGAGCGTCCCTGGTGTGATGTCACTTCCTGTATGAGCGTCCCTGGTGTGATGTCACTTCCTGTATGAGTGTCCCTGGTGTGATGTCACTTCCTGTATGAGTGTCCCTGGTGTGATGTCACTTCCTGTATGACTGTCCCTGGTGTGATGTCACTTCCTGTATGACTGTCCCTGGTGTGATGTCACTTCCTGTATGAGTGTCCCTGGTGTGATGTCACTTCCTGTATGAGTGTCCCTGGTGTGATGTCACTTCCTGTATGACTGTCCCTGGTGTGATGTCACTTCCTGTATGAGTGTCCCTGGTGTGATGTCACTTCCTGTATGACTGTCCCTGGTGTGATGTCACTTCCTGTATGAGCGTCTCTGGTGTGATGTCACTTCCTGTATGAGTGTCCCTGGTGTGATGTCACTTCCTGTATGAGTGTCCCTGGTGTGATGTCACTTCCTGTATGACTGTCCCTGGTGTGATGTCACTTCCTGTATGAGTGTCCCTGGTGTGATGTCACTTCCTGTCCTGCTCGATCGGTGTAAAACTATAATATATATGTACAACAGGTACAAATACACAGAATGAAGTCAGGATTAGAACATGGTAAGATCCCGTCAGAGACACTTTAAGTCTTTTCAGGTTTAGTGTTTCAGGAGAAGGTGAACAAAGGCGATGACTCATTCTGTCAACAGTTCTTGATGATTCTGACGCTAACGCAGCAGCTAAAGCGTGAGTCAGAGGACGAGAGATGGACGGAGCGGGACAGAGGGAGGGAGGGACGTTTAAAGGAACAGCCAAAACAAGACCAAACCGGGTCAGGGTCAGGGGGTTAGATCTGCTAGACTAAACCAGGACTAAACCAGGACTAAAACAGGACTAAACCAGGACTAAAACAGGACTAAACCAGGACTAAAACAGGAATAAAACAGGACTAAACCAGGACTAAACCAGGACTAAAACAGGTCTAAACTAGCACCTTGTGTTCAGCTCTGTTTTCTCTCGTGCTTGTTGCATGTTCTCTCTCTGTTGGTCTCAACTGATTTGAGCTCAGAATCACTCTTCTCCACATTAAATATTCAGGAGGTTTTATGATTCCATTTCAGATGCTGAGACGGCAGCTCCAGCATTTATATTTAATATACTTAGATTTGTGTTTAATATACTTATATTTATATTTAATACACTTATATTTGTGTTTATTAAACTTATATTTATATTTAATATACTTATATATACTTGTATTTATGTTTAATATACTTATATTTATGTTTAATATACTTATATTTATGTTTGATAAAACCCTAACGAGGTGGAGACGTTAAAAACGTAGCGACATCGGCCGTTCAAGAATAAAAAGTCAACACGTCGTCTTGAAAGTAGCGACAAAAAATGTGAGATTTCTCCACTTTTTTGTTAATTCTATCATTTTATCATAAACGAATAAACAAAAACTCACTCCGTCGTCTCTGAAGCTACAATGGCACGATCCCAACAAAACGAGCGCTCGACCAGCGGAACCGATTAATCGAACGACCACAACGTCGTCCGAACGTCCAGATCGAGATCGTTTAGGTTTGTGTCGTTACAGTATGGCGTCTCCGCTCGATGGCGTCTCCGCTCGATGGCGTCTCCGCTCGATGGCGTCTCCGCTCGATGGCGTCTCCGGTCGATGGCGTCTCCGCTCGATGGCGCCTCCGCTCGATGGCGTCTCCGCTCGATGGCGTCTCCGGTCGATGGCGTCTCCGGTCGATGGCGCCTCCGCTCGATGGCGTCTCCGCTCGAGACGCTATCGGGATTTTACAGATTTACACGGATCACGGCGAAGAGAAGAAGTTTGTGCAGCCAACTGTGCGTTTAATCCCACCTTTTACAGATGAATACATGGTTCGCCGGTCGTTTTCTGTTTAAACGTCCGACAATTGTGCAAAATCCATGGAAATCCGCACGTTGTAAGTTGGAAGAGTCCATGCGAGACGAAGTAGCAGCTTCACATCCAAACGTCTAAAGTAGTTTGGGTCAAAGATAAAACTTTCCTTGAGGAGTTAAAATAAAAGAATCGGAAAAACGCACCGATCCAGGTTTAAACGTGGAGATGAAACTACTGCAGATCCGACTGAAAAATGGCGTAAAATTCCAATTTCACCTCCTTTTTTTGGAGAGGAAAAGCTGTAACGAGTCGTGTTCAAGAGCAAAAGGACGACAACGGAGCGCGTTGAATATCTCGATGCTTATTTCAACGTGTCCGTGTGTGAAAATGGCGCCGCGACCTTACGTCCTCGACCTTCCGGCCTCGACCTTCCGGCCTCGACCTCAAAGGCGTGGACAATCGCAGAAGTGACTGGGCCGTTCAGGGCGAGCGTGTCAGAGCAGTGAACGTGTCACGTCAACATGACATTTGTGAAATCACATAAACAAGACAAAACTGAACCTTCTGAGTCTGTGGGTTTCTATTATTATTATTATTATTATTATTATTATTATTATTATTATTATTATTATTATTGTTATTATGTATTTATTAATATTATTAGTATGTATTTATTATTATGTATTTATTATTATTATTATGTATTATTAAGTATTATTATTAATTATCATTATGTATTGATTATTATTATTTATTATGATTAATTATTACTGTTATTATTATTATCATCAGTAGTAGTATTATGAATTACTATTATGTATTCATTATGATTAATTATTACTATTATTATTATTATTTATTATTATTATTAATAATAATACAATAATCAAATCCAGGATAAGACCAAATGTTAAATAAAATAAATAACTTTAATTGTTTTTCAATAATAGTGAATCGTTATCTGGATTAAACAGACTTTATACTGTTTTGTTTTTGTTTGTTTATGTTTAAAAGCTCTAAAGTGACAATAATGTGGCCCAAAGCTCTAAAGGAGAAGCTCTAAACTCTGAATCCGCTCTAACATTTGACACCTTCAATCACCGCGGCCGCTCACATCTTAGAGCTCTGTTAGAGTCTTAACTCTAGCTGCAGTCATCTTAGAGCTCTGTTAGAGTCTTAACTCTAGCTGCAGTTATCTTAGAGCTCTGTTAGAGTCTTAACTCTAACTACAGTTATCTTAGAGCTCTGTTAGAGTCTTAACTCTAACTGTAGTCATCTTAGAGCTCTGTTAGAGTCTTAACTCTAACTGTAGTCATCTTAGAGCTCTGTTAGAGTTTTAACTCTAACTGCAGTTATCTTAGAGCTCTGTTAGAGTCTTAACTCTAACTGCAGTTATCTTAGAGCTCTGTTAGAGTCTTAACTCTAGCTGCAGTTATCTTAGAGCTCTGTTAGAGTCTTAACTCTAACTACAGTTATCTTAGAGCTCTGTTAGAGTCTTAACTCTAACTGTAGTCATCTTAGAGCTCTGTTAGAGTCTTAACTCTAACTGTAGTCATCTTAGAGCTCTGTTAGAGTCTTAACTCTAGCTGCAGTTATCTTAGAGCTCTGTTAGAGTTTTAACTCTAACTGCAGTTATCTTAGAGCTCTGTTAGAGTCTTAACTCTAACTGCAGTTATCTTAGAGCTCTGTTAGAGTCTTAACTCTAGCTGCAGTTATCTTAGAGCTCTGTTAGAGTCTTAACTCTAACTACAGTTATCTTAGAGCTCTGTTAGAGTCTTAACTCTAACTGTAGTCATCTTAGAGCTCTGTTAGAGTCTTAACTCTAGCTGCAGTCATCTTAGAGCTCTGTTAGAGTCTTAACTCTAACTGCAGTTATCTTAGAGCTCTGTTAGAGTCTTAACTCTAACTGCAGTTATCTTAGAGCTCTGATAGAGTCTTAACTCTAACTGCAGTCATCTTAGAGCTCTGTTAGAGTCTTAACTCTAACTGCATTTATCTTAGAGCAATGATAGAGTCTTAACTCTAACTGCATTTATCTTAGAGCTCTGTTAGAGTCTTAACTCTAACTGTAGTCATCTTAGAGCTCTGTTAGAGTCTTAACTCTAACTACAGTTATCTTAGAGCTCTGTTAGAGTCTTAACTCTAACTGTAATCATCTTAGAGCTCTGTTAGAGTCTTAACTCTAACTGTAGTCATCTTAGAGCTCTGTTAGAGTCTTAACTCTAGCTGCAGTCATCTTAGAGCTCTGTTAGAGTCTTAACTCTAACTGTAGTCATCTTAGAGCTCTGTTAGAGTCTTAACTCTAACTGTAATCATCTTAGAGCTCTGTTAGAGTCTTAACTCTAACTGTAGTCATCTTAGAGCTCTGTTAGAGTCTTAACTCTAGCTGCAGTTATCTTAGAGCTCTGATAGAGTCTTAACTCTAACTGTAGTCATCTTAGAGCTCTGTTAGAGTCTTAACTCTAACTGTAATCATCTTAGAGCTCTGTTAGAGTCTTAACTCTAACTACAGTTATCTTAGAGCTCTGTTAGAGTCTTAACTCTAGCTGTAGTTATCTTAGAGCTCTGTTAGTCTTAACTCTAACTACAGTTATCTTAGAGCTCTGATAGAGTCTTAACTCTAACTACAGTTATCTTAGAGCTCTGATATAAGATCTCTGTTAGAGTCTTAACTCTAACTACAGTTATCTTAGAGCTCTGTTAGAGTCTTAACTCTAACTACAGTTATCTTAGAGCTCTGTTAGAGTCTTAACTCTAACTACAGTTATCTTAGAGCTCTGTTAGAGTCTTAACTCTAGCTGTAGTTATCTTAGAGCTCTGTTAGAGTCTTAACTCTAACTACAGTTATCTTAGAGCTCTGTTAGAGTCTTAACTCTAGCTGTAGTTATCTTAGAGCTCTGATAGTCTTAACTCTAACTGCAGTTATCTTAGAGCTCTGATATGAGAGCTCTGTTAGAGTCTTAACTCTAGCTGCAGTTATCTTAGAGCTCTGTTAGAGTCTTAACTCTAACTACAGTTATCTTAGAGCTCTGCTATGAGAGCTCTGTTAGAGTCTTAACTCTAACTACAGTTATCTTAGAGCTCTGTTAGAGTCTTAACTCTAACTACAGTTATCTTAGAGCTCTGTTAGAGTCTTAACTCTAACTACAGTTATCTTAGAGCTCTGTTAGAGTCTTAACTCTAACTGTAGTTATCTTAGAGCTCTGATATGAGAGCTCTGTTAGAGTCTTAACTCTAACTACAGTTATCTTAGAGCTCTGTTAGAGTCTTAACTCTAACTACAGTTATCTTAGAGCTCTGTTAGAGTCTTAACTCTAACTGCAGTTATCTTAGAGCTCTGTTAGAGTCTTAACTCTAACTGTAGTCATCTTAGAGCTCTGTTAGAGTCTTAACTCTAACTGTAATCATCTTAGAGCTCTGTTAGAGTCTTAACTCTAACTACAGTTATCTTAGAGCTCTGTTAGAGTCTTAACTCTAGCTGTAGTTATCTTAGAGCTCTGTTAGTCTTAACTCTAACTACAGTTATCTTAGAGCTCTGATAGAGTCTTAACTCTAACTGCAGTTATCTTAGAGCTCTGTTAGAGTCTTAACTCTAACTGCAGTTATCTTAGAGCTCTGTTAGTCTTAACTCTAACTACAGTTATCTTAGAGCTCTGATAGAGTCTTAACTCTAACTGCAGTTATCTTAGAGCTCTGTTAGTCTTAACTCTAACTACAGTTATCTTAGAGCTCTGTTAGAGTCTTAACTCTAACTGCAGTTATCTTAGAGCTCTGTTAGAGTCTTAACTCTAACTGTAGTCATCTTAGAGCTCTGTTAGAGTCTTAACTCTAACTGTAATCATCTTAGAGCTCTGTTAGAGTCTTAACTCTAACTACAGTTATCTTAGAGCTCTGTTAGAGTCTTAACTCTAGCTGTAGTTATCTTAGAGCTCTGTTAGTCTTAACTCTAACTACAGTTATCTTAGAGCTCTGATATAAGATCTCTGTTAGAGTCTTAACTCTAACTACAGTTATCTTAGAGCTCTGTTAGAGTCTTAACTCTAACTACAGTTATCTTAGAGCTCTGTTAGAGTCTTAACTCTAACTACAGTTATCTTAGAGCTCTGTTAGAGTCTTAACTCTAGCTGTAGTTATCTTAGAGCTCTGTTAGAGTCTTAACTCTAACTACAGTTATCTTAGAGCTCTGTTAGAGTCTTAACTCTAGCTGTAGTTATCTTAGAGCTCTGATAGTCTTAACTCTAACTGCAGTTATCTTAGAGCTCTGATATGAGAGCTCTGTTAGAGTCTTAACTCTAGCTGCAGTTATCTTAGAGCTCTGTTAGAGTCTTAACTCTAACTACAGTTATCTTAGAGCTCTGCTATGAGAGCTCTGTTAGAGTCTTAACTCTAACTACAGTTATCTTAGAGCTCTGTTAGAGTCTTAACTCTAACTACAGTTATCTTAGAGCTCTGTTAGAGTCTTAACTCTAACTACAGTTATCTTAGAGCTCTGTTAGAGTCTTAACTCTAACTGTAGTTATCTTAGAGCTCTGATATGAGAGCTCTGTTAGAGTCTTAACTCTAACTACAGTTATCTTAGAGCTCTGTTAGAGTCTTAACTCTAACTGCAGTCATCTTAGAGCTCTGATATTAGAGCTCTGTTAGAGTCTTTGTCACCTTGATGGTCTCTCCCTGGATCTCCACCGCCTTCTCTCTGAAATCCACGCCGATCGTCGCCTCGGTTTTGTCGGGGAAGTTTCCTCCGGTGAAGCGGAAGGTCAGACACGTCTTTCCCACGTTAGAATCTCCGATGACGATGATTTTGAAGATGCGGGTTTGGATGCTGAGCTCCAGGGAGGAGCCGAGGATGGACGAGGCCGTGTCGTGCTGTGCCGTGCCGGCCCGGCTCCGCCCGCCGCCGCCGCCGCCGCCGCCGCTGCTGCGCCGCCGGGAGAAGTCCGCGGACGAGGTCAGGATGGTCACGTTGTCCTCCGCCGCCGTCCGGTGCCTCCGCGGGAAGCCTCGGTCCTCATCCGGGGACTCGTTGGTCATGATGCCGGAGGAGGTGAAGCGAGAGGCGGCTGTGGAGAGGAGAGTGTGCAGAGGAAGAGGAGGAGGAGGAGGAGGAGGAGGAGGAGGAGGAGGGAGGTATGAGCCTGCAGAGCGGAGGAGCCGCAGTCTCACACCAGCAGCATCAGCAGGCCTCACACGGCGGGTTTCTGTCTTTAATACCGCCCCCTGCTGGTCACAGCACATAAGTCTAGTTTACAGTCAGGTGTCAAACTGGTGGCCCGCGGGCCTAATCTGACTAAACCAGGACTAAACCAGGACTAAACCAGGTCCAAACCAGAACTAAACCAGGTCTAAACCAGGACTAAACCAGGACTAAACCAGGACTAAACCAGGTCCAAACCAGAACTAAACCAGGTCTAAACCAGGACTAAACCAGGACTAAACCAGGACTAAACCAGGACTAAACCAGGTCCAAACCAGGACTAAACCAGGACTAAACCAGGACTAAACCAGGTCTAAACCAGGACCAAATCGGGTCTAAATCAGGACTATACCAGGACTAAACCAGGACTAAACCAGGTCTAAACCAGGACTATACCAGGACTAAACCAGGACTAAACCAGGTCTAAACCAGGACTAAACCAGGTCTAAACCAGGACTAAACCAAGTCCAAACCAGGACCATACCATGACTATACCAGGACTAAACCAGGACTAAACCAGGTCTAAACCAGGAATAAACCAGGACTAAACCAGGACTAAACCAGGTCTAAACCAGGACTAAACCAGGACTAAACCAGGTCCAAACCAGGACTAAACCAGGACTAAACCAGGACTAAACCAGGTCTAAACCAGGACTAAACCAGGTCTAAACCAGGACCAAATCGGGTCTAAATCAGGACTATACCAGGACTAAACCAGGACTAAACCAGGTCTAAACCAGGTCTAAACCAGGACTAAACCAGGACTAAACCAGGTCTAAACCAGGACTAAACCAGGTCTAAACCAGGACTAAACCAAGTCTAAACCAGGACCATACCATGACTATACCAGGACTAAACCAGGACTGAACCAGGACTAAACCAGGACTAAACCAGGACTAAACCAGGACTAAACCGAGTCTAAACCAGGACTAAACCAGGACTAAACCAGGTCTAAACCAGGACTAACCCAGGTCTAAACCAGGACTATACCAGGACTAAACCAGGTCTATACCAGGACTAAACCAGGACTAAACCAGGACTAAACCGAGTCTAAACCAGGACTAAACCAGGACTAAACCAGGTCTAAACCAGGACTAACCTAGGTCTAAACCAGGACTATACCAGGACTAAACCAGGTCTATACCAAGACTAAACCAAGACTGAACCAGGACTAAACCAGGACTATACCAGGACTAAACCAGGACTAAACCAGGACTAAACCAGGTCTATACCAAGACTAAACCAGGACTAAACCAGGTCTAAACCAGGACTAAACCAGGACTAAACCAGGTCTAAACCAGGACTAAACCAGGACTAAACCAGGACTAAACCAGGTCTATACCAAGACTAAACCAGGACTAAACCAGGTCTATACCAAGACTAAACCAGGACTAAACCAGGTCTATACCAAGACTAAACCAGGACTAAACCAGGTCTATACCAAGACTAAACCAGGACTAAACCAGGTCTAAACCAGGACTAAACCAGGACTAAACCAGGACTAAACCAGGTCTATACCAAGACTAAACCAGGACTAAACCAGGTCTAAACCAGGACTAAACCAGGACTGAACCAGGACTAAACCAGGTCTAAACCAGGACTAAACCAGGTCTATACCAAGACTAAACCAGGACTAAACCAGGACTAAACCAGGTCTAAACCAGGACTATACCAGGACTAAACCAGGTCTATACCAGGACTAAACCAAGACTAAACCAGGACTAAACCAGGACTGAACCAGGACTAAACCAGGACTATACCAGGACTAAACCAGGTCTATACCAAGACTAAACCAAGACCAAACCAGGACTAAACCAGGACTATACCAAGACTAAACCAGGATTAAACCAGGACTAAACCAGGACTAAACCAGGACTAAACCAGGACTAAACCAGGTCTAAACCAGGACTAAAACAGGTCTAAACCAGGACTAAACCAGGTCTAAACCAGGACTAAACCAGGACTAAACCAGGACTAAACCAGGACTAAACCAGGTCTAAACCAGGACTAAACCAAGTCTAAACCAGGTCTAAACCAGGACTAAACCAGGTCAATACCAAGACTAAACCAAGACTATACAAGGACTAAACCAGGTCTAAACCAAGACTAAACCAGGACTAAACCAGGACTAAACCAGGTCTAAACCAGGACTAAACCAGGTCTAAACCAGGACTAAACCAGGTCTAAACCAGGACTAAACCAGGACTAAACCAGGTCTAAACCAGGACTAAACCAGGTCTAAACCAGGACTAAACCAGGACTAAACCAGGTCTAAACCAGGACTAAACCAGGTCTAAACCAGGACTAAACCAGGTCTAAACCAGGACTAAACCAGGACTAAACCAGGTCTAAACCAGGACTAAACCAGGTCTAAACCAGGACTAAACCAGGTCTAAACCAGGACTAAACCAGGACTAAACCAGGTCTAAACCAGGACTAAACCAGGTCTAAACCAGGACTAAACCAGGACTAAACCAGGACTAAACCAGGTCTAAACCAGGACTAAACCAGGTCTAAACCAGGACTAAACCAGGACTAAACCAGGTCTAAACCAGGACTAAACCAGGACTAAACCAGGACTAAACCAGGACTAAACCAGGTCTAAACCAGGACTAAACCAGGACTAAACCAGGTCTAAACCAGGACTAAACCAGGTCTAAACCAGGACTAAACCAGGATTAAACCAGGACTAAACCAGGACTAAACCAGGACTAAACCAGGACTAAACCAGGTCTAAACCAGGACTAAAACAGGTCTAAACCAGGACTAAACCAGGTCTAAACCAGGACTAAACCAGGACTAAACCAGGACTAAACCAGGACTAAACCAGGTCTAAACCAGGACTAAACCAAGTCTAAACCAGGTCTAAACCAGGACTAAACCAGGTCAATACCAAGACTAAACCAAGACTATACAAGGACTAAACCAGGTCTAAACCAAGACTAAACCAAGACTAAACCAGGTCTAAACCAGGACTAAACCAGGTCAATACCAAGACTAAACCAAGACTATACAAGGACTAAACCAGGTCTAAACCAAGACTAAACCAAGACTAAACCAGGACTAAACCAGGACTAAACCAGGTCTAAACCAAGACTAAACCAAGACCAAACCAGGACTAAACCAGGACTAAACCAGGACTATACCAGGACTAAACCAGGTCTATACCAGGACTAAACCAGGATTAAACCAGGTCTAAACCAGGACTAAACCAGGACTAAAACAGGTTTAAACCAGGACTAAACCGAGTCTAAACCAGGACTATACCAGGATTAATCCAGGACTATACCAGGACTAAACCAGGACTAATATAAAATGCACAGGAGACAGGGGTGTGTGTCGGATGCCCTCCCTGGACCTGGTCATGTGACGGGCTTTCACATTCCACACTCTTCTTGGTTTAGGGCCGGTCCAGTTCACTCCAAACTACTATCGACTATCCACACATTGACATATCGATACTGCGGCTGTTGTATCGCCATAGCGACGCTTGTTTGGACAAATGAAACGTGCTGATGCAAAACGGTTTTACATGTTCACGCTTTATGTGTATGATCAACAAACGGTCAACAAACGGTCACAACAAAACCATGACCGTTTCAGAAGCACGATCAACACGTAAAGCTAATGTAAAGAGCTTTATGTCACGTTAAGGGAGAAACAGCAGAGAACATCTCCACCCGTCGTTTTTGCTCGTCGTTGTAAACACAGAAGAGCGTTTTCAGAGGGAGCAGAGGAAGACGAGGAAGAGGAAGAGGAGGAGGAGGAGGAGGAGGAGGAGGAGCGTTCTCAGACAGAGCAGCCTCAGTGTGAGTCAAAGAGCTCAGTGTCTTTTACAGCAGCAGCAGCAGAGGAAGAGGAGGAAGAGGAGGAAGAGGAGGAAGAGGAGGAAGAGAAGGAAGAGGAGGAAGAGGAGGAAGAGGAGGAAGAGGAGGAAGAGGAGGAAGAGAAGGAAGAGGAGGAAGAGGAGGAAGAGGAGGAAGAGGAGGAAGAGAAGGAAGAGGAGGAAGAGGAGGAAGAGGAGGAAGAGGAGGAAGAGGAGGAAGAGGAGTAACATTTCACTGTCTCTGAGTACAGAGCTGTTGGTCATATTTGTGCCCGAAGTGTTTTTATGATTGATTCCTGTGTCTTTAGCGAGAGAACAGTCTCTCTCCTTCTCCTGGGATGAGCAGACGGGCGGGGCCTACTCTGCAGCACGCGTCCCTGTTCCAGCCCCTCCTCCAGGAAGCACTCTGCACCTGTAACACGCCCTCTTTCGTCTGCATGATACGGGACCTTTAAATGTTACATACACAAAACAAAAACACTGACTTTAGATAAATATATGACGTCACCGTTTCAAGACATTCTCAGACTCCTCAAAGACATTCTCCCCCTAATTACAGATCAGCAGGGTCCAGAGCCCACCACAGCAGGGTTCAGAGCCCACCACAGCAGGGTTCAGAGCCCACCACAGCAGGGTTCAGAGCCCACCACAGCAGGGTTCAGAGCCCACCACAGCAGGGTTCAGAGCCCACCACAGCAGGGTTCAGAGCCCACCACAGCAGACGATGGACTGGTCTCACTCCTGGTTCTGACCTCAGCGTTTGACACCATCAACCACAACATTCTACTGCAGTAGGTGTCAGAGGCCCCGCCCTCAGCTGCTTTACATCCTATTTATCTGATAGGTACCAGTTTGTTCTTGTAAACCAGAGCTCCTCCCCTTGTTCTAAAGTAACTTATGGTGTGCCTCAGGGGTCAGCACTGGGTCCAGTTCTGTTTACTCAGAAGAATCCTGCCTAAAAGCGAAGCTGAAAAACTTATCCATGCATTTGTAACGACTAGATTAGACTACTGTAACTCCCTGCTTGCAGCGTGTCCTAAAAGCTCCATAAAAAGCTTTCAACTGGTTCAAAATGCAGCAAGATTACTAACAGGAACAAAAAGAAGAGAGCACATTACGCCGGCGCTGGAGTCTCTTCACTGGCTCCTGTCCAGTTTAGAATCACATTTAAACTCCTCCTCCTGACTTACAAAGCCATAAATGACATGGCCCCTCCCACCTCAAAGATGATATAGAACCATCTCATCCAAACAGAGCTCTTCACTCTCTAAATGCCGGCCTTCTGGTGGTGCCAAGAGTCTCTAAAAGCACAGTAGGAGGTAGAGCTCCTGTCCATGTTAAAGGCGTTGAGGCGACACAGGGTTAAATGTTCAGGACAGTGAGGAACAGAAGTGTGTCTGGGGAAGTATGAGCTCTGACTCTGAGAAACACTTATTATAACAAACTATATTTACTATTTAACTTCACTTTTGTTTGTTTGTTGTCTTTTCTTCTTCTTCTCTCACTTCCTGTCGAGAGTGGAACAGACACATTTCATCTGCCTCAAGAACTGGTTCTCCTCCTGAAGAACTGTTTCTCCTCCCGAAGAACTGGTTCTCCTCCTTCACTGTGGAACTCCTGCAGGTTTATACTTTTTCCCAAAGAGGTTTTTTGTAGTTTTTTCTTGTCGAGATGGAGGGTCTAAGGACAAAGGACTCTGGGACATTTGTCTAAGGATTAAACTTAGATAAATGTCCCTATGAACATTGTTTAATCCATTTTTCACTGTCGCCCTCAGAGACTCTGGCACCAGCAGGAGGCCGGTCCATGTTTAGTCCTGACTCTGGCACCAGCAGGAGGCCGGTCCATGTTTAGTCCTGACTCTGGCACCAGCAGGAGGCCTGACTCTGGCACCAGCAGGAGGCCGCTCCATGTTTAGTCCTGACTCTGGCACCAGCAGGAGGCCGCTCCATGTTTAGTCCTGACTCTGGCACCAGCAGGAGGCCGGTCCATGTTTAGTCCTGACTCTGGCACCAGCAGGAGGCCGGTCCATGTTTAGTCCTGACTCTGGCACCAGCAGGAGGCCGCTCCATGTTTAGTCCTGACTCTGGCACCAGCAGGAGGCCGCTCCACGTTTATTATATGTTAAATTGTGGATAATACACTCAAACACATAATTATAAATACAAAAAGTCAACACTTTATTTTTTATATACAAAGCAGATACTTAGTTTTAACACATAATAAGTGAATAATTAACATAACATTTTAATGAAGTAAAACTGTAAACATTATTGGTAATTTACATAAAGACAATAAATGTACAAAACTACACACAGCAAGGCAAAGTATCACATTCAAATAACTACTTCAGTAAAAGTTTTAAAGTACCTGCTCGAAAATGTAGTTTCAGAGTAAAAAGTACTTCACACAGATAAAAACAGTTTTAGGCGTTAAATGCGGCGACTTTTGGTCAACAAAGGTCAAATCAAGTACTTTACTAGGCACAGTACTTTTACTTTTGTACTCGTTGTACTTGTTGTATTAATTGTGTGAGAAATGTTTTGATAACATGGTAAAAATATGTTTCATAAGTCGTTTGACAATTTGTTATTTTTCTCAAATTCCCGAGGCAAAATTCAAAGAATTTCCTGCCGCTTTGCAACCTCAGGGACGCGACAATCAAACCAGCGACTCTCTGGTCAGAGGGCAAACGCTTGATCAGGGTTCAGACACATCCTGGAAAACCTGGAAAACCTGGAAAACAATTGGCCGCTTTTCCAGACGTGAAAAACGAGAAAAATCGTCCTTGAAAACGCCTCTTCTGTCCCGACTCTTCCCTCTGCTGTCCCGACTCTTCCCTCTGCTGTCCCGCCTCTTCCCTGTGCTGTCCCGCCTCTTCCCTCTGCTGTCCCGCCTCTTCCCTCTGCTGTCCCGCCTCTTCCCTCTGCTGTCCCGCCTCTTCCCTCTGCTGTCCCGCCTCTTCCCTCTGCTGTCCCGCCTCTTCCCTCTGCTGTCCCGCCTCTTCCCTCTGCTGTCCCGCCTCTTCCCTGTGCTGTCCCGCCTCTTCCCTGTGCTGTCCCGCCTCTTCCCTGTGCTGTCCCGCCTCTTCCCTTTGCTGTCCCGCCTCTTCCTGGCCTCTGTTTGCCACATGTAAATCCCGACCGCGCCCTGGCTCTAAACCACTTGCAGATACGTGGATCTGAAGTCCGTCCCGAAGGCGTTCTTGGCGTTACACTTGTAGATCCCAGAGTTGGTGAGCACCGGGTTCTGAATGACCAGACTCCCCTCGTCCGTCACGTGAACGCCGCGCTGCACCGTGAAGCGATTGCGTGGGAAGATGGTCGTCCTCCCCGGCAGCGTCCAGGAAACCTCCGGCTCGGGAATGCCGGCGGCGACGCAGGCGAGGCTCACCGTCGTGCCCCGCCCGATGCGGGTGATGGCGCTCAGGCCGCTGGTGATGCGCGGCGGGTGAACGGTCACCGCCACAGGGAAGGAGGCCGTGGCCGCGCCGTGCGAGTTGGCCGCCCGGCAGGTGTACGTGCCCTTGTCGACGGTGGCCACGTGCCGGACGAGGAGCGTGCCGTTGGCGAAGACGGTTACACGGCTGACGGTCTGCGGCGAGTCTAGAACGACGTCGTTGGGGAGGGTCCAGGAGACGGAGGGCAGAGGCCAGCCGTCTGCGGAGCACGGCAGGAGCAGAGACCGGCCGAACGTGACCTTCAGCGCGCCTGAGCAGAGACACAGGGGTTAGGATTCAGAAAACGCCAGGGAACGCTCGATTGCACACGCCTGATCGCACCCCTCGATCGCACGCGCCCGATCGCACCCCTCGATCGCACGCGCCCGATCGCACCCCTCGATCGCACGCGCCCGATCGCACCCCTCGATCGCACGCGCCCGATCGCACCCCTCGATCGCACGCGCCCGATCGCACCCCTCGATTGCACGCGCCCGATCGCACCCCTCGATCGCACGCGCCCGATCGCACGCGCGCTTGATCGCACGCGCCCGATCGTGATTTGTCTTGTACTTTGAGTGTGCAGATGAAACGACCTTAAAGGTCCCATAACATGCAAAATGGACTTTTCAGAGCTTTTAACCTTCTTACATTGCTATTTGTGCTTCATAAATGTCCAGAGTGTTTTTTAGATTGATTCCCACAGTGTTTAGCTATAGTACAGACTATCTCCTTTCCTCCAATCTCCAAACTGACGGGGGGTGGGGCAAGACCGGGTCATAACCACAGGCACGCGTCACCATCCCCCCTCACCCTCCCCCCTCTCAATCCCCCTCCCGCCCCCTTCCCCCCGGCTCCGCGCTGATTATTTACCAAACGAAAACATCCTGCTGCAGTCGTCGTGGTACTTCTACTGCTGCACTTCAAACTCTGGGTCTGACTCTGGGTCCAGAACATAAGGCTCAGGTCTACGCACCGCCATGATAAATAGAATGTTGATTCTCGCGTGCGGCTCTGTCCACGCTGTCACCTCTGCCTCTGTTTACACCCCCACCATCTCCGGGGTGGGCGGGGCACACACGCGCTCTGAGACTACGTCACGGGTTGGGCGGGGGAGCCAGATGGCTCTTCACAAGGGTGGGGGCGAATATCAAACCAAGCCGTCTACATTTCCGGGTTGGTGAGGGGGTCCAAGGTCTGGGTGATATTTCTGAACTCTTATGATAAGGGTGTTGGACAACACTTATTATTATCAATGATACACTTAGGATAGACTACGAAACGTGAACAAAAGCATGATATGGCACCTTTAAAAGAGGGCGGAAACCTTTGTGAATGATGTAAAAAAAACCACACTTTAAAACATGTTTAAAGTAGAATTGCGGCAGATCAAAGCCTCACCTGCCGAGCCCCGGATGAGCGGCCTGCGTCCCGCCTCCAGCGCGTAGCGTTTCTCCGCTTGTCCCGCCACGTTTTTGGCCAGACACCTGTAAACTCCTTTATCGCTGAGTTCAGGCCTTGAGATCTTTAGCGTCCCGTTATTGGAATAATGGTGAAACCTGTGTAACCTCACACCGGGGGGCAGCATCGTCCCGTTCGGAAGCAGCCACGCGAAGTCCGGGTGTGGCTTCCCCCTCGCCGCGCACGCCAACGCCACCGCCGCGCCGTCCTGCCTGATCGGGATTATCTCGATGTTCGGAAAGGCAAAGCTGGGCTTCTCGGCCAACGACGCCACCTCCACCTCCACCGTCAGCGCCGACTCGCCGAGCGCGTTTTTGGCAAAGCACGTGTAGCGCCCTTCGTCGTTTTTGCGCACTCCGCGTATCTCCAGGCTCCCGTTGCGGTGCACTTGGAAACGCCCTCCGAGATAACCGACGGCGAAGGATTGTCCGTAAGGATTGACCCACCAGACCCTCGGCTCCGGTTTGGCTTCAACGTGACAGTCCAGCAGCGCCGTTTGGTAAGACACGGCCGTAACTTTGCCGAAACCTTTCCCTCGCTGACCGTTCACGCTCGGCTCTTGTGGCTCGACTTCGAGTTTCACGTTTTTGACGTCGTCTCCCGCTGAGTTTCTGGCCACGCAAACGTATTTCCCTTCGTCGGAAATCGCGACTTTCTTAACCAGCAGCATCCCATTGTTCAAGATCTCATATTTGCTCGACAAAGTTGGAATCGCGGTGTTTCTGGGGGATATCCACATGATCCTCGGCGCCGGTTCTCCCGTCGCGTCGCAGCTGAGTCTCGCCACATCTCCCAGTCGCACGGCGAGCGGAGACGGCGACTTGGCCTTGATGCGCGGCGCATTGGGCCCGACTTTGACGCTGACTTTGCGCTCGTCCGTGCCGAGCTTGTTCTTGGCGGTGCAGGTGTAGTCGCCCTCGTCGTTCTTGTCCATCTGGTGGAGCAGCAGCGTTCCGTTGGTGAAGATGACGTAGCGGCGCTGTCGGGTCCCGCTGTCGTCCGACTGGAGCGCGTTGTTGATCAGAGTGCCGTCCGGAAGGCTCCAGGAGACCTCGGGGTCCGGCAGGCCAGAGACGACACAGTCCACCTGCAGGGGGCGCCACGGAGAGGTTAGAGAGTGCACCTGATGGAACATGTTTTACACTGGTAAAAGTACAGATACAGCAGCAAAACATCTTTCTAGTTGTTTTATTTGTATATTTTTGTTTGGTGGCCCATCGTGTAAAGGGCCCATAGTGTAAAGGGCCCATCGTGTAAAGGGCCCATCGTGTAAACGGCCCATCGTGTAAAGGGCCCATCGTGTAAAGGGCCCATCGTGAACTTCATGAACGGATTTTGATTTATGGATTAATTAAATAACCACTAAGTACTTTTGTAAGTGCTTTTGTAAGTACTTTTGTAGCCGTACATCCTGACCTGGATTGTACACGAGTCGTGCTGGTTTGTACCTGGAAGTTCTCTCCATGAGGAACTCTGGTCTGGGCCGTTCTCACGTGTTCAATCCTGGGCGGAGTCATCAGCACCTCCACCTGGAAAACACAAGTGCTGTTTAACGGTCACAAATACAATATACTATCTTATATTCAACGTATATTTGTATTCTCACACCTTGTTTTATGCCTTTATTTGGTCATAGATTCTGTCCATGTGCTGCCTTTTGTTTCATGGCCCAAGTAACCGTCCCAAATAATCGAATGATGGTGATTTACTTTTGTTTGTTTAGTTTTATGTTTCTGATTCTATGGGAAAGAGAGAGTAACATTCAGCACCTGAAACAGCTCCACGTCGTCGCCTTTGGCCCGGTGGAACATGCAGGCGTAGCTCCCAGCGTCGGCCTCCGTCAGCTGAAGGATCCTCAGGGTCCCGTTCCTGAAGGCTCTCAGGGGCCGCTCCGGGCTGAGGAGACCAGATCACACGTATGGTCAGCGCGGCAGACACTGGACACACACTGACCTGTATCTGAAGTCCAGCAGCGTGTTGGACGGTCACATGACCCTCGACCCCTGGACACACACTGACCTGTATCTGAAGTCCAGCAGCGTGTTGGACGGTCACATGACCCTCGACCCCTGGACACACACTGACCTGTATCTGAAGTCCAGCAGCGTGTTGGACGGTCACATGACCCTCGACCCCTGGACACACACTGACCCGTATCTGAAGTCCAGCAGCGTGTTGGACGGTCACATGACCCTCGACCCCTGGACACACACTGACCTGTATCTGAAGTCCAGCAGCGTGTTGGACGGTCACATGACCCTCGACCCCTGGACACACACTGACCTGTATCTGAAGTCCAGCAGCGTGTTGGACGGTCACATGACCCTCGACCCCTGGACACAGACTGACCTGTATCTGAAGTCCAGCAGCGTGTTGGACGGTCACATGACCCTCGACCCCTGGACACACACTGACCTGTATCTGAAGTCCAGCAGCGTGTTGGACGGTCACATGACCCTCGACCCCTGGACACACACTGACCTGTATCTGAAGTCCAGCAGCGTGTTGGACGGTCACATGACCCTCGACCCCTGGACACACACTGACCTGTATCTGAAGTCCAGCAGCGTGTTGGACGGTCACATGACCCTCGACCCCTGGACACACACTGACCTGTATCTGAAGTCCAGCAGCGTGTTGGACGGTCACATGACCCTCGACCCCTGGACACACACTGACCTGTATCTGAAGTCCAGCAGCGTGTTGGACGGTCACATGACCCTCGACCCCTGGACACACACTGACCTGTATCTGAAGTCCAGCAGCGTGTTGGACGGTCACATGACCCTCGACCCCTGGACACACACTGACCTGTATCTGAAGTCCAGCAGCGTGTTGGACGGCAGCTTCCAGACGGTTCCTCTCTTGGAGCCGCTGGACTCTGGGCAGTGCAGATAAACAGCAGATCCGTACATGGCAGTGACAGTGTGGAGCCTGGAGGGGGCGCTGTGAGGAGGCGGCGCAGGGCCAGGGCCAGGGCCGGGGACAGGGACAGGGACAGGAGCCGGGAATGATGGGTAATCTGCAGACACGTCAATCTGGACGGTTCGTTTGGCTAAACCGACGGGATTCGTGGCCAAACACTCGTATCTGCAGAACATAATATACATTACAAAATGTAATATGAATATATAAATATCTAATATGAATATATAAATATGTAATATGAATATATAAATATGTAATATGTATAAATATGTTAAATAAAGAATCTTAGTCCTATTTTCATCATCGTATCTGGACTACAAAGAATCTAAACACAAACCAAAAAGACCTTTTGTAACAAAGATAGAGGGATTATCACATCAAAATATAGAAAAGGAATAAACAGTTTCAGATTTTCATCAATAATACATTTTATTCATAAATATTCTCACATGTAATGTTGTTTACACATTTATTTGGTTCAAAAGTATTTAAAACGTCTCAACAGAAATAATTGTTTAACGCATTGAAAAAGGAATCGCTGATTTGTCGACCTCTAAAATAACAGTTGATTTAATTATAATAAGTATATTTTGTTCACTTCACTCGTTTGTGCCGCTTTCTCAGAAAAGGCCAATATATTTTTAATTAAGTTTGTGATCATGTCGTGTCAGAACGTGGAAATGTTCCAGGGGTGAATACTTTAGCAAGTCCCTGCAGTGATTATAACATTTATCTTCAATAATGGTTTAAACCTTTAATTAACTGCTGTCATACTGAGTCTGTTAAACGTGTTCAAATCTCCTCTTTTATGATGTAAATGTGCTAAAGTCCCGTAAGTAAAGTGTTGTAAATAAAGTACAAAGTCACCATAAAGACAACTGCAAATCTGGTTCTGGACTGAGACTGTACACAGCCCTGTGGGAGGAGCTACAGCCCTGTGGGAGGAGCTACAGCCATGCGGGAGGAGCTACAGCCATGCGGGAGGAGCTACAGCCCTGTGGGAGGAGCTACAGCCCTGCGGGAGGAGCTACAGCCCTGCGGGAGGAGCTACAGCCATGTGGGAGGAGCTACAGCCCTGTGGGAGGAGCTACAGCCCTGTGGGAGGAGCTACAGCCCTGTGGGAGGAGCTACAGCCATGCGGGAGGAGCTACAGCCCTGTGGGAGGAGCTACAGCCCTGCGGGAGGAGCTACAGTCCTGCGGGAGGAGCTACAGCCCTGTGGGAGGAGCTACAGCCCTGTGGGAGGAGCTACAGCCCTGTGGGAGGAGCTACAGCCCTGTGGGAGGAGCTACAGTCCTGCGGGAGGAGCTACAGCCATGTGGGAGGAGCTACAGCCCTGTGGGAGGAGCTTATCTCTGTATATTGTTTACATCTTATATTTGGAACATTGACTGGTGCGAGTGGTGAACAAGCGCTGGCTCCTTCACAGAGACATAAAGCAGAAGTTTAGGGTCTTCTGTCAGTTTGAGTCGTTTGTGCAGTGGTTGGTCTTTTCTTCCATTGAACGAAAAGTCTTTTTACAAATCATGTGGGTAAAAAGTCCTACCTCCCACCATCAGAGGGCTCCACGCTCTTAATGTAGAGCGTCCCGTTGGGGAAGACGAAGAGTTTGCGTCCCACAAACTGTGAGGGTTTGACGGAGAGACCACTGGGGACGGTCCACTTCAGGACCGGAGCTGGTTCTCCTCTGACAGAGCAGTGAAGGTACACACTACGACCTGGAAACACACAACCAGCAGCAGAACTCAGGACACTGGACACTGGACAAGAGACAGGACACACACGACCAGCAGCTGCACTCAGGACACTGGACACTGGACAAGAGACAGGACACACACGACCAGCAGCTGCACTCAGGACACAGGACACTGGACATGAGACAAGACACACACGACCAGCAGCTGCACTCAGGACACAGGACACTGGACATGAGACAAGACACACACGACCAGCAGCTGCACTCAGGACACAGGACACTGGACATGAGACAAGACACACACGACCAGCAGCTGCACTCAGGACACTGGACACAGGACATGAGACAGGACACACACGACCAGCAGCTGCACTCAGGACACTGGACACAGGACATGAGACAGGACACACACGACCAGCAGCTGCACTCAGGACACAGGACACTGGACATGAGACAGGACACACACGACCAGCAGCTGCACTCAGGACACAGGACACTGGACATGAGACAGGACACACACGACCAGCAGCTGCACTCAGGACACAGGACACAGGACATGAGACAGGACACACACGACCAGCAGCTGCACTCAGGACACTGGACACAGGACATGAGACAGGACACACACGACCAGCAGCTGCACTCAGGACACAGGACACTGGACATGAGACAGGACACACACGACCAGCAGCTGCACTCAGGACACAGGACACTGGACATGAGACAGGACACACACGACCAGCAGCAGGACTCAGGACACTGGACACTGGACAAGAGACAGGACACACACAACCAGCAGCTGCACTCAGGACACAGGACACTGGACATGAGACAAGACACACACGACCAGCAGCTGCACTCAGGACACAGGACACTGGACATGAGACAAGACACACACGACCAGCAGCTGCACTCAGGACACAGGACACTGGACATGAGACAAGACACACACGACCAGCAGCTGCACTCAGGACACTGGACACAGGACATGAGACAGGACACACACGACCAGCAGCTGCACTCAGGACACTGGACACAGGACATGAGACAGGACACACACGACCAGCAGCTGCACTCAGGACACAGGACACTGGACATGAGACAGGACACACACGACCAGCAGCTGCACTCAGGACACAGGACACAGGACATGAGACAGGACACACACGACCAGCAGCTGCACTCAGGACACAGGACACAGGACATGAGACAGGACACACACGACCAGCAGCTGCACTCAGGACACAGGACACAGGACATGAGACAGGACACACACGACCAGCAGCAGGACTCAGGACACTGGACAATGAGACAGGACACACACGACCAGCAGCTGCACTCAGGACACTGGACACTGGACATGAGACAGGACACACACGACCAGCAGCTGCACTCAGGACACTGGACACTGGACATGAGACAGGACACACACGACCAGCAGCTGCACTCAGGACACTGGACACAGGACAGGACACACACAACCAGCAGCAGGACTCAGGACACAGGACATGAGACAAGACACACACGACCAGCAGCTGCACTCAGGACACAGGACACAGGACATGAGACAGGACACACACGACCAGCAGCTGCACTCAGGACACTGGACACAGGACATGAGACAGGACACACACGACCAGCAGCTGCACTCAGGACACAGGACACAGGACATGAGACAGGACACACACGACCAGCAGCTGCACTCAGGACACAGGACACAGGACATGAGACAGGACACACACGACCAGCAGCTGCACTCAGGACACAGGACACAGGACATGAGACAGGACACACACGACCAGCAGCTGCACTCAGGACACAGGACACTGGACATGAGACAGGACACACACGACCAGCAGCTGCACTCAGGACACAGGACACAGGACATGAGACAGGACACACACGACCAGCAGCTGCACTCAGGACACAGGACACAGGACATGAGACAGGACACACACGACCAGCAGCTGCACTCAGGACACAGGACACTGGACATGAGACAGGACACACACAACCAGCAGCTGCACTCAGGACACAGGACACAGGACATGAGACAGGACACACACGACCAGCAGCTGCACTCAGGACACTGGACACAGGACATGAGACAGGACACACACGACCAGCAGCTGCACTCAGGACACAGGACACAGGACACAGGACATGAGACAGGACACACACGACCAGCAGCTGCACTCAGGACACAGGACACAGGACATGAGACAGGACACACACGACCAGCAGCTGCACTCAGGACACAGGACACTGGACATGAGACAGGACACACACGACCAGCAGCTGCACTCAGGACACAGGACACAGGACATGAGACAGGACACACACGACCAGCAGCTGCACTCAGGACACAGGACACAGGACATGAGACAGGACACACACGACCAGCAGCTGCACTCAGGACACAGGACACTGGACATGAGACAGGACACACACGACCAGCAGCTGCACTCAGGACACAGGACACAGGACATGAGACAGGACACACACGACCAGCAGCTGCACTCAGGACACAGGACACAGGACATGAGACAGGACACACACGACCAGCAGCTGCACTCAGGACACAGGACACAGGACATGAGACAGGACACACACGACCAGCAGCTGCACTCAGGACACAGGACACAGGACATGAGACAGGACACACACGACCAGCAGCTGCACTCAGGACACTGGACACAGGACAGGACACACACAACCAGCAGCAGGACTCAGGACACAGGACACTGGACAATGGACATGAGACAGGACACACATGTCATTGTACCTGGCTGAATGACGACCGTGTCCATCCCCTTCTCGCCGATGGCGGGAGGCAGCGCCGCCACATGGACGTGGTACGTAACCGTGTCCGCTCCGGCCGCGTTGCTCGCGATGCATTTGTAATCGCCTTTGCTGGAGAAGTTTGCGGAGTGGATTTGCAGCGTCCCGTTGGAGAACAGAACTATCGGGGCCAGTGGGGTGTACATGGCCCCCACGTCCCTCACAAACGTCCGATCCGGAAGAATCCACGAGACCTGAGGGGCGGGGCGTCCGGAGGCGGAGCAATGCAGCGTGGCGGTCTGGCCCAGGTAGAGCGACACCTGGGTGGGCGTGGCAGGCTGGATGGTGGGCGGTCGGGTCTGGACGGCTAAAGTGATGACGCTGCGGTCGGAGCCGAAGCGGTTCTGAGCGGTGCAGAGGTACTGGCCCCGGTCCTGCAGCTGCACAGAGCGGACCAGGAAGGAGCCGTTCAGGAAGACCTCAAACCTGGAGCCGTGTCTGGAGCCGGCGGGAATCGTGGAACCTGGAAGACGTTCGAGAAGCGTTTAACCCCCCGACCCTTAAAGTGTGTCGGTTTAAGCAACGATACCGCAACGATACCGAAACGATACCGAAACGATACCGAAACAAGACTGAAACGATACCAAGGACTTTTAAGGTTCCACTACTTGAAGTCTTAGGACACGTTAGCGTAAAGAAATACTTTAGGCTGCAAAGCTCGACTGGAAATATTAGGTTCAGATTTAGGAACAAATATTTCATCAAAACTGTTGAAAATGAAAAAATAATTTTATCATAAATGTGAATGAACTTGAAAACTGTTTGTGTCATTTATGGACCTCAAGACCAGGACCTAAAACCAGGACCTCAAGACCAGGACCTAAAACCAGGATCTAAAACCAGGACCTCAAGACCAGGACCTAAAACCAGGACCTAAAACAAGGACCTCAAAACCAGTACCTAAAACCAGGACCTAAAACCAGGACCTCAAGACCAGGACCTAAAACCAGGACCTCAAGACCAGGACCTAAAACCAGGACCTCAAGACCAGGACCTCAAAACCAGGACCTAAAACCAGGACCTAAAACCAGGACCTAAAACCAGGACCTAAAACAAGGACCTCAGAACCAGGACCTAAAACCAGGACCTAAAACCAGGACCTCAAGACCAGGACCTCAAGACCAGGACCTAAAACCAGGACCTCAGGACCAGGACCTCAAAACCAGGACCTAAAACAAGGACCTCAAAACCAGGACCTAAAACCAGGACCTAAAACCAGGACCTCAAGACCAGGACCTAAAACCAGGACCTAAAACCAGGACCTAAAACCAGGACCTAAAACAAGGACCTCAGAACCAGGACCTAAAACCAGGACCTAAAACCAGGACCTCAAGACCAGGACCTCAAGACCAGGACCTAAAACCAGGACCTCAAGACCAGGACCTCAAAACCAGGACCTAAAACAAGGACCTCAAAACCAGGACCTAAAACCAGGACCTCAAGACCAGGACCTAAAACCAGGACCTCAAAACCAGGACCTAAAACAAGGACCTCAAAACCAGGACCTAAAACCAGGACCTCAAAACCAGGACCTCAAAACCAGGACCTAAAACAAGGACCTCAAAACCAGGACCTAAAACCAGGACCTAAAACCAGGACCTCAAGACCAGGACCTAAAACCAGGACCTAAAACAAGAACCTCAAAACCAGTACCTAAAACCAGGACCTAAAACCAGGACCTCAAGACCAGGACCTAAAACCAGGACCTCAAGACCAGGACCTCAAGACCAGGACCTAAAACCAGGACCTCAAGACCAGGACCTCAAGACCAGGACCTAAAACCAGGACCTCAAGACCAGGACCTAAAACAAGGACCTCAAAACCAGGACCTAAAGACCAGGACCTAAAACAAGGACCTCAAAACCAGGACCTAAAACCAGGACCTAAAACCAGGACCTCAAGACCAGGACCTAAAACCAGGACCTAAAACAAGGACCTCAAGACCAGGACCTAAAACCAGGACCTCAAGACCAGGACCTCAAAACCAGGACCTAAAACAAGGACCTCAAAACCAGGACCTAAAACCAGGACCTAAAACCAGGACCTCAAGACCAGGACCTAAAACCAGGACCTCAAAACCAGGACCTAAAACAAGGACCTCAAAACCAGGACCTCAAAACCAGGACCTCAAAACCAGGACCTCAAAACCAGGACCTAAAACAAGGACCTCAAAACCAGGACCTAAAACCAGGACCTAAAACCAGGACCTAAAACCAGGACCTCAAGACCAGGACCTCAAGACCAGGACCTCAAGACCAGGACCTAAAACCAGGACCTCAAAACCAGGACCTAAAACCAGGACCTAAAACCAGGACCTAAAACCAGGACCTCAGGACCTAATCTTAACCAGACCAGAATCCTACAAGGCCCTAAACCAAGATTGCACAAAAAGGCTCAAAACTGAACAAACCCTGTGACGAGGCCCTTTGACCTTTGAACTTCTAACTGTGACAAACATCAGAACATAGAGTTTACCACATGGTTCAGGCTTAAACCAGCCCTAAAAGAACTAAACCAGGTCTTCAGGCTTAAACCAGCCCTAAAAGAACTAAACCAGGTCTTCAGGCTTAAACTAGGCCTAAAAGAACTAAACCAGGTCTTCAGGCTTAAACTAGGCCTAAAAGAACTAAACCAGGTCTTCAGGCTTAAACCAGCCCTAAAAGAACTAAACCAGGTCTTCAAGCTTAAACTAGGCCTAAAAGAACTAAACCAGGTCTTCAGGCTTAAACTAGGCCTAAAAGAACTAAACCAGGTCTTCAAGCTTAAACTAGGCCTAAAAGAACTAAACCAGGTCTTCAGGCTTAAACTAGGCCTAAAAGAACTAAACCAGGTCTTCAGGCTTAAACTAGGCCTAAAAGAACTAAACCAGGTCTTCAGGCTTAAACCAGCCTAAAAGAACTAAACCAGGTCTTCAGGCTTAAACTAGGCCTAAAAGAACTAAACCAGGTCTTCAGGCTTAAACTAGGCCTAAAAGAACTAAACCAGGTCTTCAAGCTTAAACTAGGCCTAAAAGAACTAAACCAGGTCTTCAGGCTTAAACTAGGCCTAAAAGAACTAAACCAGGTCTTCAGGCTTAAACTAGGCCTAAAAGAACTAAACCAGGTCTTCAAGCTTAAACTAGGCCTAAAAGAACTAAACCAGGTCTTCAGGCTTAAACTAGGCCTAAAAGAACTAAACCAGGTCTTCAGGCTTAAACTAGGCCTAAAAGAACTAAACCAGGTCTTCAAGCTTAAACTAGGCCTAAAAGAACTAAACCAGGTCTTCAGGCTTAAACCAGCCCTAAAAGAACTAAACCAGGTCTTCAGGCTTAAACTAGGCCTAAAAGAACTAAACCAGGTCTTCAGGCTTAAACTAGGCCTAAAAGAACTAAACCAGGTCTTCAGGCTTAAACTAGGCCTAAAAGAACTAAACCAGGTCTTCAGGCTTAAACCAGCCCTAAAAGAACTAAACCAGGTCTTCAGGCTTAAACTAGGCCTAAAAGAACTAAACCAGGTCTTCAGGCTTAAACCAGCCTAAAAGAACTAAACCAGGTCTTCAGGCTTAAACTAGGCCTAAAAGAACTAAACCAGGTCTTCAGGCTTAAACCAGCCCTAAAAGAACTAAACCAGGTCTTCAGGCTTAAACCAGCCTAAAAGAACTAAACCAGGTCTTCAGGCTTAAACTAGGCCTAAAAGAACTAAACCAGGTCTTCAGGCTTAAACCAGCCCTAAAAGAACTAAACCAGGTCTTCAGGCTTAAACTAGGCCTAAAAGAACTAAACCAGGTCTTCAGGCTTAAACCAGCCCTAAAAGAACTAAACCAGGTCTTCAGGCTTAAACTAGGCCTAAAAGAACTAAACCAGGTCTTCAGGCTTAAACCAGCCCTAAAAGAACTAAACCAGGTCTTCAGGCTTAAACTAGGCCTAAAAGAACTAAACCAGGTCTTCAGGCTTAAACTAGGCCTAAAAGAACTAAACCAGGTCTTCAGGCTTAAACCAGCCCTAAAAGAACTAAACCAGGTCTTCAGGCTTAAACTAGGCCTAAAAGAACTAAACCAGGTCTTCAGGCTTAAACCAGCCTAAAAGAACTAAACCAGGTCTTCAGGCTTAAACTAGGCCTAAAAGAACTAAACCAGGTCTTCAGGCTTAAACCAGCCTAAAAGAACTAAACCAGGTCTTCAGGCTTAAACCAGCCCTAAAAGAACTAAACCAGGTCTTCAGGCTTAAACCAGCCCTAAAAGAACTAAACCAGGTCTTCAGGCTTAAACCAGCCCTAAAAGAACTAAACCAGGTCTTCAGGCTTAAACCAGCCCTAAAAGAACTAAACCAGGTCTTCAGGCTTAAACTAGGCCTAAAAGAACTAAACCAGGTCTTCAGGCTTAAACCAGCCCTAAAAGAACTAAACCAGGTCTTCAGGCTTAAACCAGCCTAAAAGAACTAAACCAGGTCTTCAGGCTTAAACTAGGCCTAAAAGAACTAAACCAGGTCTTCAGGCTTAAACTAGGCCTAAAAGAACTAAACCAGGTCTTCAGGCTTAAACTAGGCCTAAAAGAACTAAACCAGGTCTTCAGGCTTAAACTAGGCCTAAAAGAACTAAACCAGGTCTTCAGGCTTAAACTAGGCCTAAAAGAACTAAACCAGGTCTTCAGGCTTAAACCAGCCCTAAAAGAACTAAACCAGGTCTTCAGGCTTAAACTAGGCCTAAAAGAACTAAACCAGGTCTTCAGGCTTAAACCAGCCCTAAAAGAACTAAACCAGGTCTTCAGGCTTAAACCAGCCTAAAAGAACTAAACCAGGTCTTCAGGCTTAAACTAGGCCTAAAAGAACTAAACCAGGTCTTCAGGCTTAAACCAGCCCTAAAAGAACTAAACCAGGTCTTCAGGCTTAAACTAGGCCTAAAAGAACTAAACCAGGTCTTCAGGCTTAAACCAGCCTAAAAGAACTAAACCAGGTCTTCAGGCTTAAACCAGCCCTAAAAGAACTAAACCAGGTCTTCAGGCTTAAACCAGCCCTAAAAGAACTAAACCAGGTCTTCAGGCTTAAACCAGCCCTAAAAGAACTAAACCAGGTCTTCAGGCTTAAACTAGGCCTAAAAGAACTAAACCAGGTCTTCAGGCTTAAACTAGGCCTAAAAGAACTAAACCAGGTCTTCAGGCTTAAACCAGCCCTAAAAGAACTAAACCAGGTCTTCAGGCTTAAACTAGGCCTAAAAGAACTAAACCAGGTCTTCAGGCTTAAACTAGGCCTAAAAGAACTAAACCAGGTCTTCAGGCTTAAACTAGGCCTAAAAGAACTAAACCAGGTCTTCGGGCTTAAATCAGCCCTAAAAGAACTAAACCAGGTCTTCAGGCTTAAATCAGCCCTAAAAGAACTAAACCAGAACTAAACCAGGTCTAAACTTAACGGAAGAACTATCTCTAAAATCAGGAAACGACCAACATAAGCCGGCGACACGTGCACCACAGTTTGAGAACCACAGAGACCATAATCAGCCAAAACATTAAGACCACCCGGTGCGGTCTGTCCCAGAGAGACCCCAAGAGCTCAGCAGATTCCTCACATTCTGGACGTCTTCCTCGTCTTGGACCAAACCTTAGAGTTCTCTGCCAGAAACTCCACAGAAATCATTGAAACGATCAAATGTTTCCTTCTGTGAAGGTTTAGCAGCTTCTGAGGCCGAAACGATCCAACTCTGGCCCTGGAAATGATGTTTCAGTTACAACGAGGAAGTCCAGAAACACAGAGGATCTGATTTATGACTTTTGTACGTTTGACAATCAGTTCTCACAAAGAAAGATGCAAATTGTTAGAAAATGACAATATTTAAAATGAATAAAAAGCCATTTTCAACTTTTGGACCAAGTTCCACAAATGATTCTACCTCAGTTTTCTCCATAAATGATCAGGGCGGAAAGTAACAAAGTACTAAAGTAAAAGTAGTGCACATAAGTACAAATGTTAGGTATATTTTCAATATATACTTTATACTTCTCTGCATCTGAGGGCAGGACGTGTACTTTCTACTACAACATCAAACAAGTCAAAATCAAACCATTAATCGCTTTAACGTTCTTCAAAATGAAATACTTTAAAGTACAAATACTATGAGCTGTTCTGAGATGGGTTTTACCTGTGGATACTTTGGTCCATGCGATGGTGGGCGCGGGCCGGCCCGCGGCGTTGCACGGCAACAGGACGTCACTCTCGGCCAAAGCGGCGACGCTGGCGGCGGAAACGGACGTGATCCGAGGTTTAGACCCAGAGTCTCCTCCCACAGCCCAGGGGAAGGGCGGAGCCACGGTGACGCGGCGCGAGCTCACGCGGCCTGCAGTACAAGTACACGCTGTGTGTTTATGTACGCAGTACTAGTACACGCTGTGTGTTTATGTACGCAGCAAAAGTATACGCGGTGTGTTTATGTACGAAGTACAAGTACACGCTGTGTGTTTATGTACGCAGTACAAGTACACGCTGTGTGTTTATGTACGCAGTACAAGTACACGCTGTGTGTTTATGTACGCAGTACAAGTACACGCTGTGTGTTTATGTACGCAGTACTAGTACACGCTGTGTGTTTATGTACGCAGCAAAAGTATACGCGGTGTGTTTATGTACGCAGTACAAGTACACGCTGTGTGTTTATGTACGCAGTACAAGTACACGCTGTGTGTTTATGTACGCAGTACAAGTACACGCTGTGTGTTTATGTACGCAGCAAAAGTATACGCGGTGTGTTTATGTACGCAGTACAAGTACACGCTATGTGTTTATGTACGCAGCAAAAGTATACGCTGTGTGTTTATGTACGCAGCACAAGTACACGCTATGTGTTTATGTACGCAGTACTAGTACACGCTGTGTGTTTATGTACGAAGTACAAGTACACGCTGTGAGTTTATGTACGCAGTACAAGTACACGCTGTGTGTTTATGTACGCAGTACAAGTACACGCTGTGTGTTTATGTACGCAGTACAAGTACACGCTATGTGTTTATGTACACCTCAAGAGTACACGCTATGTGTTTATGTACGCAGCAAAAGTACATGCTATGTGTTTATGTACGCAGTACAAGTACACGCTGTGTGTTTATGTACGCAGTACAAGTACACGTTGTGTGTTTATGTACGCCTCAAAAGTACACGCTATGTGTTAATGTACGCCTCAAAAGTACATAAACTCACCTCCTCCGATGGGCCAGTGTGCTCCATGTTGTGGCCCATGTGGGGAGGGGTACTTGGGCCAAGGGCTGGGGTAGAACACGGGGTAGGACTTCCTGTTGTGAGGCGGGGGCGGAGTGTGGCTGTAGGAGGTGGTCGGAGAGTATTTGTACGGTTTGTGGGGGATGAAGGGTCGCGGGGTCAGCCCAAACGGGACTTTGCTGTAGCTCAAGCGAGGCCTGGGAGTCACGATCTTTCCCAACTGAGCCATTCGGTCCAGCTGCGCCTGAAAAAGAATCACACGATGGTCCAATATTTTTGAAACTATATGATAAATGAATGCCTCGGGGTCCTTTACCTGTCTGTAACTCTTCAGGCCTCGGGGTCCTTTACCTGTCTGTATCTGTTCATGCCTCGGGGTCCTTTACCTGTCTGTAACTCTTCAGGCCTCGGGGTCCTTTACCTGTCTGTATCTGTTCATGCCTCGGGGTCCTTTACCTGTCTGTATCTGTTCATACCTCGGGGTCCTTTACCTGTCTGTATCTGTTCATACCTCGGGGTCCTTTACCTGTCTGTATCTGTTCATACCTCGGGGTCCTTTACCTGTCTGTATCTGTTCATACCTCGGGGTCCTTTACCTGTCTGTATCTGTTCATACCTCGGGGTCCTTTACCTGTCTGTATCTGTTCATACCTCGGGGTCCTTTACCTGTCTGTATCTGTTCATGCCTCGGGGTCCTTTACCTGTCTGTATCTGTTCATACCTCGGGGTCCTTTACCTGTCTGTAACTCTTCAAGCCTCGGGGTCCTTTACCTGTCTGTATCTGTTCATCCCTCGGGGTCCTTTACCTGTCTGTATCTGTTGCGGAGCCGTGTGATGAGCAGCTGATCCATCGTTGGCTGGTTCGGACGCTGAGCAGGTGGATTGTAGTAGTGATGATTAAACCCCGAGTGTCCTGTAGGTGACGCTGTTGGTCTCACGGTCTCTGCTGTGATCTCGGGTCGGTTTGTGAAAGGAGCCTGGACCCATGGGTGCTGGAACGGCCACGGGCGAGGGGTGGGGACCAAGTTGGACCCTGGGTTTACAAGTACATAGTCAGCAAAAACATATGGAGAGATGACAACTCTTAAAAGAACAATGTATTTAAAGAACACTCTTGCTGGGGTCTAAAAGCATGAATAAACCGGGTAAAAGTAAGAGACAACACACAATCTTACAGAAATATAAGATAATGTAAGGTTTTCCAGCTGAGATTAAGCTTCGTTTTATGAGAAAGTCAGATTATTTTATTTATTTACCATGGCTTTGCCCAGATGTAGGCAATTTGTTGTAAAATTTTAATGCTACATCTTTGTTTTCAAGACTTGTCCCATTCACGTCCCATATTCTATCTTTACTTGTTCTCACCTGGTTTGGAGTAGGTCTTGGGCCACGTTGGATAAACTGGGCCAGGCTGAGGTCTCTGCCAGTGCGCTGTGGGCGGCACGTGCGGACTCTGGTTCGGTCTCACGGGTTTAACTTCGACCGCTTTACCGTTCGACCTCTCCTTGTTGTCATTCACATTCGATGTTTCGCCTCCTCCGTGGTTCGGCCGATACAGCCAAGGATGAACCGGCATTGGAAAATCGTCCGTGTTTGGTTTTGATTTGGGTTTTTCTGGAAGCTTCACAACACGTTCCGTCACCATTTTGGAGTCGGGAACTACCCTCGACGGCGTTCTTGGTTCGTGCGGCAAAATCGGCACAAGTTTGGGCAAAGGTTTGACTTCAGCTCGATGCCTAAATTGCGTTGTCAATCGTACGCTATCTCTTGTGCTGTAAGTCGGCGTCGCCCATCTCGATTGATAAACTTTTTCTTCAGCTCTGTGCGTTGGAATTGTAAAGATTTTTGGCCATTGGGTCGGGGTTATTTCCATTTCTTGTGTTGTCGAAATTGCAATATCTTCGTCATAATATTCGCCTTCGTCCTCCTCAAATGTGTACTCAGCGCTCGGGTCTGTAGTTGAAGCGATTGTAGTTGGTGCTGTGGTAGTAGTAGTAGTTGTAGTAGTTGTAGTTGGCGCAGTAGTAGTAGTAGTAGTAGTTGTAGTAGTTATAGTAGTTGTAGTTGGCGCAGTAGTAGTAGTGGTAGTTGTAGGAGTTGTTGGCCTGTTGGAATGATTGGGTCGTACTCTTGGTCTTCCTGGTCTTCTACGTCCAAAAGGTCGTCGCCGGTTTGGAAAAAGACTGGAATTCCGTCTTTCATCACTGTAAACCTTATCTGTCACTGGAGAAGCGGCGGCCGTTGCTAGCTTCTCAGGACTATTTTCCGTTTTAGCTGTTGATGGTTCGGTTTCGGTTTGAAGAAGTGGGATTTGCATAACTGGGGCGATACTTTCAACCTTCACATCCGCACTGTCTTCATCGAGTTGTCTAGAGAAAACGGTAGATGCCATCGTTGTCGTTATCCGTCGCGTGGCTAGCTTTTGCGTGCTACTTGCTACAGTCGTCTTTGCGTTCGCTTTGGCTAATATCTCGGCCCATCTGCTCGGATCCAATTCCTTTATGGATTTGTTTGGCTTGCGTTTTGAGTCTTTTCCTCGAATTCGTTTGAGATTTTGATTCCGTTGCTGCAGCATCACTTTTTTGGGAAATTGCGTCGCAAACGGTCGAATGATTTCTTGAAAGTCTCGGCCCGAACCCTCTCCTCCTTCGTCCAGATTTGTCAGCAAAGTTTGCACGTTTTCATCTTGAATTCGGGCTTTGGGTTTCTCCGTTTTGACCTCTACCATGTGTGCGATCATGTCCACGCCGTGTAGATTAGATGCCAAGCAGCTGTACTCGCCGGCATCTTCCGGAGTCAGCCTTTTCACCACCAAAGTCCCGTTATCCATGACTTGCGCACGTTTGGTCTGTTGCGTCGGGAGCAACACTTGATTTTTCGGGAGGTACCATAAAGTCTGACTGGGTTGGACCGACGTTACGTGGCAAGGCAAAGTGAACGAATCACCTTTTTCCAGCTCAAGCTTCTCTCCGTTCAAAACCTTCGGACTCAGAGATGTTTCTTTTATCGTCACCCTGAACGGCACCAAGTCGACCCCGGCGTGAGTCCTGACCATGCAGTGATAAACCCCCGAATCCGAGAGAGTCGCGTTCAGAATCACCAGTTCACTGTTGGACGGGATCTCTATTTTATCATTGGAGTTTTCCAGAATGGACATGTCCGGCAGCATCCACTCCACTTTGGTTAGCGGCTCCGATGCTACGACGTCACATTCCAGTGTCACCTTGGAGCCTTTGAGTGCCGTCTGGACACGCCCACTTCCTCCTTGGCGGATCATAGCCCAGGAGGACGTGATGTCGCTGTCCTCTTCCTGTCCTGTGTAGCTGTTAAGATTTTTTGTGATCACCGTCGTAAAATCCATGGCTAGCTTTTTTGTTGTTGTTTGCGGTCTGTTTAGCGTCAAAGTCACTCTCGGTTGTAGCAGCCAAGATGGACCCGCCGACAAATAACCTTTTAATTCTGTAAAATAAGGTGAATTTTCATTGATAACTTGGACATACTGATACGTGACGGTCGACGTGTTCCCTCGCCGTTGACCTCTTTCCAAAATGGCTGGACTTTGATAATAGTACGCGACGAGCTGCCAAAGGTTTTGCAAACTTTCTCGATCTATTTCGCACTCGAGCGTCGTAGCGAGCGTGACGTTGACCGAAACGTCGTCCGGAGTCTGCGAATTCGTGCTCCAGGATATGGGCGTCGGCTCCGCGGGCTGGCGGACGTCGCAGGCGACGTGGGCGTGGTTCGAGTGGCTGTCGGAGAGAACGAACGTCAGTTGCCCCAGTGGCTTTTCAAAGTCGCGGGTGTAGGGCACGTCGGGCTCGGGCTCCGAGTCGGACCAGAGGGGGTTGTCCCACAGTTTGAGGGGGGATTTGAGGGACGGGCGTTGGCAGGTGAGTTGCTCCGGGGTCAAGTCCAGGAGGTTTGAGCCGTTCAGAGGCTGAGGAGAGAAACACTGTGGACAGACCTCAGCGAAGCCCGAGTCGCGGTCCTTTTTACACTTCACCACGCCTGCAACACAAGACAGGAAGTCCTCAAATCTGCGGCAGGTAAAATAGGAAAAGATAAGCTTAATAATTGCCTCAGTACATCACAAATACTGCTGGTCAAGTTACTTTTGGTGAAGACCCTCGCAGCGTTTCCAAACAGAACTCTAAAGTCTGGTACAGTCCCACACATTAGCTCAGTGGGAGAGTTAGCATTAGCCTCCAAACATCGCAAACTATGTAAGTCCGGGGCTGTTTTGTTGACGTGACGACCACCTGACAACACGTGAGTAACACTAGAGTCTTGTCACATGTGTTCCAGAGTGCAGCCTCGTTCATCTGACCAGGCCATTAGCGCCAAAATTAGCGCAAATTTTAACAATCCCACAATGAACATTTCTTAAATCGAACATTGTGTCAAAATCATAGTGGGCCACAACAGTTAATGCCACAAATATTACAAAGCGAGCAATAGTAAATGCAACAAAATGGCGCCGCTGGACATTAGTTGCGTAATTATTAACTCGTTGTGTTCTAGACTCTGCGTCGTGCGTTAAAAGTGTGTAACGGACGTCTGAGAGTTCTTTAATCCGCTTATACCGTCGTCCCACAAACTGCACGAGCCGCTATCTGCACGAACCGCTAATTGCACGAGCCGTTAACTGCACGAGCCGCTAACTGCACGAGCCGCTAACTGCACGAGCCGCTAACTGCACGAGACTTCCTCTTAAAGCTAACACAAGTCTCTGTTGTTTCATTCTCACAGCGTCATGAGTCTGATGGAACTGGCAGCGCTGCTTGTGTTTTGTGTGTGCAGGTTTTTAAAGACGTTGGAAACGCGGCGCTGCAGAAAACTCTTTGTTCCTGCAGCGCTTTAGCTTTAGCTTTAGCTTTAGCGTCCGCCGCACGTTTCCACCAAATGTACGCGCCGCATGTAAACAAAGACGCCATTGTTTGTCCAGAGAACGAAGCGCGAGATCAAGAATGAAACACAGACGTTTTAAACAACTGCCAGAGCCGTAACCACGGCGACATGTGGAGGACGGCTGTGCACATGCAGCCAACACATGTGACCCAGCCGCACCTGCACACAAGAGCCACACACAAGAGCCACACACAAGAGCCACACACAAGAGCCACACACAAGAGCCACACACAAGAGCCACACACAAGAGCCACACACAAGAGCCACACACAAGAGCCACACACAAGAGCCACACACAGAAGAGCCACACACAAGAGCCACACACAAGAGCCACACACAAGAGCCACACACAAGAGCCACACACAAGAGCCACACACAAGAGCCACACACAAGAGCCACACACAGAAGAGCCACACACAAGAGCCACACACAAGAGCCACACACAAGAGCCACACACAAGAGCCACACACAAGAGCCACACACAAGAGCCACACACAGAAGAGCCACACACAAGAGCCACACACAAGAGCCACACACAAGAGCCACACACAAGAGCCACACACAGAAGAGCCACACACAAGAGCCACACACAAGAGCCACACACAGAAGAGCCACACAAAAGAGCCACACACAAGAGCCACACACAAGAGCCACACACAAGAGCCACACACAGAAGAGCCACACACAAGAGCCACACACAAGAGCCACACACAAGAGCCACACACAAGAGCCACACACAAGAGCCACACACAGAAGAGCCACACACAAGAGCCACACACAAGAGCCACACACAAGAGCCACACAGAAGAGCCACACACAAGAGCCACACACAAGAGCCACACACAAGAGCCACACACACAAGAGCCACACACAAGAGCCACACACAAGAGCCATACACAAGAGCCACACACAGAAGAGCCACACACAAGAGCCACACACAAGAGCCACACACAAGAGCCACACACAAGAGCCACACACAAGAGCCACACACAAGAGCCACACACAAGAGCCACACACAGAAGAGCCACACACAAGAGCCACACACAAGAGCCACACACAAGAGCCACACACAAGAGCCACACACAAGAGCCACACACAGAAGAGCCACACACAAGAGCCACACACAAGAGCCACACACAAGAGCCACACACAAGAGCCACACACAAGAGCCACACACAAGAGCCACACACAGAAGAGCCACACACAAGAGCCACACACAAGAGCCACACACAAGAGCCACACACAAGAGCCACACACAAGAGCCACACACAAGAGCCACACACAAGAGCCACACACAAGAGCCACACACAGAAGAGCCACACACAAGAGCCACACACAAGAGCCACACACAAGAGCCACACACAAGAGCCACACACAAGAGCCACACACAGAAGAGCCACACACAAGAGCCACACACAAGAGCCACACACAAGAGCCACACAGAAGAGCCACACACAAGAGCCACACACAAGAGCCACACACAAGAGCCACACACACAAGAGCCACACACAAGAGCCACACACAAGAGCCACACACAAGAGCCATACACAAGAGCCACACACAGAAGAGCCACACACAAGAGCCACACACAAGAGCCACACACAAGAGCCACACACAAGAGCCACACACAAGAGCCACACAGAAGAGCCACACACAAGAGCCACACACAAGAGCCACACACAAGAGCCACACACAAGAGCCACACACAAGAGCCACACACAAGAGCCACACACAGAAGAGCCACACACAAGAGCCACACACAAGAGCCACACACAAGAGCCACACACAAGAGCCACACACAAAAGAGCCACACACAAGAGCCACACACAAGAGCCACTCACAGAAGAGCCACACACAAGAGCCACACACAAGAGCCACACACAGAAGAGCCACACACAAGAGCCACACACAAGAGCCACACACAAGAGCCACACACAAGAGCCACACACAAGAGCCACACACAAGAGCCACACACAAGAGCCACACACAGAAGAGCCACACACAAGAGCCACACACAAGAGCCACACACAAGAGCCACACACAAGAGCCACACACAAAAGAGCCACACACAAGAGCCACACACAAGAGCCACTCACAGAAGAGCCACACACAAGAGCCACACACAAGAGCCACACACAGAAGAGCCACACACAAGAGCCACACACAAGAGCCACACACAAGAGCCACACACAAGAGCCACACACAGAAGAGCCACACACAAGAGCCACACACAAGAGCCACACACAAGAGCCACACACAAGAGCCACACACAAGAGCCACACACAAGAGCCACACACAAGAGCCACACACAAGAGCCACACACAAGAGCCACACACAAGAGCCACACACAGAAGAGCCACACACAAGAGCCACACACAAGAGCCACACACAAGAGCCACACACAAGAGCCACACACAAGAGCCACACACACAAGAGCCACACACAAGAGCCACACACAGAAGAGCCACACACAAGAGCCACACACAAGAGCCACACACAAGAGCCACACACAAGAGCCACACACAAGAGCCACACACAAGAGCCACACACAAGAGCCACACACAAGAGCCACACACAGAAGAGCCACACACAAGAGCCACACACAAGAGCCACACACAAGAGCCACACACAGAAGAGCCACACACAAGAGCCACACACAAGAGCCACACACAGAAGAGCCACACACAAGAGCCACACACAAGAGCCACACACAAGAGCCACACACAAGAGCCACACACAGAAGAGCCACACACAAGAGCCACACACAAGAGCCACACACAAGAGCCACACACAAGAGCCACACACAAGAGCCACACACAGAAGAGCCACACACAAGAGCCACACACAAGAGCCACACACAAGAGCCACACAGAAGAGCCACACACAAGAGCCACACACAAGAGCCACACACAAGAGCCACACACACAAGAGCCACACACAAGAGCCACACACAAGAGCCACACACAAGAGCCATACACAAGAGCCACACACAGAAGAGCCACACACAAGAGCCACACACAAGAGCCACACACAAGAGCCACACACAAGAGCCACACACAAGAGCCACACACAAGAGCCACACACAGAAGAGCCACACACAAGAGCCACACACAAGAGCCACACACAAGAGCCACACACAAGAGCCACACACAAAAGAGCCACACACAAGAGCCACACACAAGAGCCACTCACAGAAGAGCCACACACAAGAGCCACACACAAGAGCCACACACAGAAGAGCCACACACAAGAGCCACACACAAGAGCCACACACAAGAGCCACACACAAGAGCCACACACAAGAGCCACACACAGAAGAGCCACACACAAGAGCCACACACAAGAGCCACACACAAGAGCCACACACAAGAGCCACACACAAGAGCCACACACAAGAGCCACACACAAGAGCCACACACAAGAGCCACACACAAGAGCCACACACAAGAGCCACACACAAGAGCCACACACAAGAGCCACACACAGAAGAGCCACACACAAGAGCCACACACAAGAGCCACACACAAGAGCCACACAGAAGAGCCACACACAAGAGCCACACACAAGAGCCACACACAAGAGCCACACACACAAGAGCCACACACAAGAGCCACACACAAGAGCCACACACAAGAGCCACACACAGAAGAGCCACACACAAGAGCCACACACAAGAGCCACACACAAGAGCCACACACAAGAGCCACACACAAGAGCCACACAGAAGAGCCACACACAAGAGCCACACACAAGAGCCACACACAAGAGCCACACACAAGAGCCACACACAGAAGAGCCACACACAAGAGCCACACACAAGAGCCACACACAAGAGCCACACACAAGAGCCACACACAAAAGAGCCACACACAAGAGCCACACACAAGAGCCACTCACAGAAGAGCCACACACAAGAGCCACACACAAGAGCCACACACAGAAGAGCCACACACAAGAGCCACACACAAGAGCCACACACAAGAGCCACACACAAGAGCCACACACAAGAGCCACACACAAGAGCCACACACAAGAGCCACACACAGAAGAGCCACACACAAGAGCCACACACAAGAGCCACACACAAGAGCCACACACAAGAGCCACACACAAAAGAGCCACACACAAGAGCCACACACAAGAGCCACTCACAGAAGAGCCACACACAAGAGCCACACACAAGAGCCACACACAGAAGAGCCACACACAAGAGCCACACACAAGAGCCACACACAAGAGCCACACACAAGAGCCACACACAAGAGCCACACACAGAAGAGCCACACACAAGAGCCACACACAAGAGCCACACACAAGAGCCACACACAAGAGCCACACACAAGAGCCACACACAAGAGCCACACACACAAGAGCCACACACAAGAGCCACACACAAGAGCCACACACAAGAGCCACACACAAGAGCCACACACAAGAGCCACACACAAGAGCCACACACACAAGAGCCACACACAAGAGCCACACACAAGAGCCACACACAAGAGCCACACACAAGAGCCACACACAGAAGAGCCACACACAAGAGCCACACACAAGAGCCACACACAAGAGCCACACACAAGAGCCACACACAGAAGAGCCACACACAAGAGCCACACACAAGAGCCACACACAAGAGCCACACACAAGAGCCACACACAAGAGCCACACACAGAAGAGCCAAACACAAGAGCCACACACAAGAGCCACACACAAGAGCCACACACAAGAGCCACACACAAGAGCCACACACAAGAGCCACACACAAGAGCCACACACAAGAGCCACACACAAGAGCCACACACACAAGAGCCACACACACAAGAGCCACACACAAGAGCCACACACAGAAGAGCCACACACAAGAGCCACACACAAGAGCCACACACAAGAGCCACACACAAGAGCCACACACAAGAGCCACACACAGAAGAGCCACACACAAGAGCCACACACAAGAGCCACACACAAGAGCCACACACAAGAGCCACACACAAGAGCCACACACAGAAGAGCCAAACACAAGAGCCACACACAAGAGCCACACACAAGAGCCACACACAAGAGCCACACACAAGAGCCACACACAAGAGCCACACACAAGAGCCACACACAGAAGAGCCACACACAAGAGCCACACACAGAAGAGCCACACACAAGAGCCACACACAAGAGCCACACACAAGAGCCACACACAAGAGCCACACACAAGAGCCACACACAAGAGCCACACACAAGAGCCACACACAAGAGCCACACACACAAGAGCCACACACAAGAGCCACACACAAGAGCCACACACAAGAGCCACACACAAGAGCCACACACAGAAGAGCCAAACACAAGAGCCACACACAAGAGCCACACACAAGAGCCACACACAAGAGCCACACACAAGAGCCACACACAAGAGCCACACACAGAAGAGCCACACACAAGAGCCACACACAAGAGCCACACACAAGAGCCACACACAGAAGAGCCACACACAAGAGCCACACACAAGAGCCACACACAAGAGCCACACACAAGAGCCACACACAAGAGCCACACACACAAGAGCCACACACAAGAGCCACACACAAGAGCCACACACAAGAGCCACACACAAGAGCCACACACACAAGAGCCACACACACAAGAGCCACACACAAGAGCCACACACAAGAGCCACACACAGAAGAGCCACACACAAGAGCCACACACAAGAGCCACACACAAGAGCCACACACAAGAGCCACACACAAGAGCCACACACAGAAGAGCCACACACAAGAGCCACACACAAGAGCCACACACAAGAGCCACACACAAGAGCCACACACAAGAGCCACACACAGAAGAGCCAAACACAAGAGCCACACACAAGAGCCACACACAAGAGCCACACACAAGAGCCACACACAAGAGCCACACACAAGAGCCACACACAAGAGCCACACACAGAAGAGCCACACACAAGAGCCACACACAGAAGAGCCACACACAAGAGCCACACACAAGAGCCACACACAAGAGCCACACACAAGAGCCACACACAAGAGCCAAACACAAGAGCCACACACAAGAGCCACACACAAGAGCCACACACAGAAGAGCCACACACAAGAGCCACACACAAGAGCCACACACAAGAGCCACACACAAGAGCCACACACAAGAGCCACACACAGAAGAGCCACACACAAGAGCGACACACAAGAGCCACACACAAGAGCCACACACAAGAGCCACACACAGAAGAGCCACACACAAGAGCCACACACAAGAGCCACACACAAGAGCCACACACAAGAGCCACACACAAGAGCCACACACAGAAGAGCCACACACAAGAGCCACACACAAGAGCCACACACAAGAGCCACACACAGGAGCCACACACAAGAGCCACACACAGAAGAGCCACACACAAGAGCCACACACAAGAGCCACACACAAGAGCCACACACAAGAGCCACACACAAGAGCCACACACAGAAGAGCCACACACAAGAGCCACACACAAGAGCCACACACAAGAGCCACACACAAGAGCCACACACAGAAGAGCCACACACAAGAGCCACACACAAGAGCCACACACAAGAGCCACACACAAGAGCCACACACAAGAGCCACACACAAGAGCCACACACACAAGAGCCACACACAAGAGCCACACACAAGAGCCACACACAAGAGCCACACACAAGAGCCACACACAGAAGAGCCACACACAAGAGCCACACACAAGAGCCACACACAAGAGCCACACACAGAAGAGCCACACACAAGAGCCACACACAAGAGCCACACACAAGAGCCACACACAAGAGCCACACACAAGAGCCACACACAAGAGCCACACACAAGAGCCACACACAAGAGCCACACACAGAAGAGCCACACACAAGAGCCACACACAAGAGCCACACACAAGAGCCACACACAAGAGCCACACACAAGAGCCACACACAAGAGCCAAACACAAGAGCCACACACAAGAGCCACACACAAGAGCCACACACAGAAGAGCCACACACAAGAGCCACACACAAGAGCCACACACAAGAGCTACACACAAGAGCCACACACAAGAGCCACTCACAAGAGCCACACACAAGAGCCACACACAGAAGAGCCACACACAAGAGCCACACACAGAAGAGCCACACACGGAAGAGCCACACACAAGAGCCACACGGAAGAGCCACACGGAAGAGCCACACACGGAAGAGCCACACACGGAAGAGCCACACACGGAAGAGCCACACACAAGAGCCACACACAAGAGCCACTCACAAGAGCCACACACAAGAGCCACACACGGAAGAGCCACACAAGAGCCACACACAAGAGCCACACACAAGAGCCACACACGGAAGAGCCACACACGGAAGAGCCACACACGGAAGAGCCACACACAAGAGCCACACACAAGAGCCACTCACAAGAGCCACACACAAGAGCCACACACAAGATCCACACACAAGAGCCACACACAAGAGCCACACACAAGAGCCACACACAAGAGCCACACACGGAAGAGCCACACACGGAAGAGCCAAACACAAGAGCCACACGGAAGAGCCACACGGAAGAGCCACACACGGAAGAGCCACACACGGAAGAGCCACACACGGAAGAGCCACTCACAAGAGCCACACACAAGAGCCACTCACAAGAGCCACACACAAGAGCCACACACGGAAGAGCCACACAAGAGCCACACACAGAAGAGCCACACACAGAAGAGCCAAACACAAGAGCCACACACAAGAGCCACACACAAGAGCCACACACAAGAGCCACACACAAGAGCCACACACAAGAGCCACACACAAGAGCCACACACAGAAGAGCCACACACAAGAGCCACACACAAGAGCCACACACAAGAGCCACACACAAGAGCCACACACAAGAGCCACACACAAGAGCCACACACAAGAGCCACACACAGAAGAGCCAAACACAAGAGCCACACACAAGAGCCACACACAAGAGCCACACACAAGAGCCACACACAAGAGCCACACACAGAAGAGCCACACACAAGAGCCACACACAGAAGAGCCACACACAAGAGCCACACACAAGAGCCACACACAAGAGCCACACACAAGAGCCACACACAAGAGCCACACACAAGAGCCAAACACAAGAGCCACACACAAGAGCCACACACAGAAGAGCCACACACAAGAGCCACACACAAGAGCCACACACAAGAGCCACACACAAGAGCCACACACACAAGAGCCACACACAAGAGCCACACACAAGAGCCACACACAAGAGCCACACACAAGAGCCACACACAAGAGCCACACACAAGAGCCACACACAGAAGAGCCACACACAGAAGAGCCACACACAAGAGCCACACACAAGAGCCACACACAAGAGCCACACACAAGAGCCACACACAAGAGCCACACACAGAAGAGCCACACACAAGAGCCACACACAAGAGCCACACACAAGAGCCACACACAAGAGCCACACACAAGAGCCACACACAGAAGAGCCAAACACAAAAGCCACACACAAGAGCCACACACAAGAGCCACACACAAGAGCCACACACAAGAGCCACACACAAGAGCCACACACAAGAGCCAAACACAAGAGCCACACACAAGAGCCACACACAAGAGCCACACACAAGAGCCACACACAAGAGCCACACACAAGAGCCAAACACAAGAGCCACACACAAGAGCCACACACAAGAGCCACACACAAGAGCCACACACAAGAGCCACACACAAGAGCCACACACAAGAGCCACACACAAGAGCCACTCACAAGAGCCACACACAAGAGCCACACACGGAAGAGCCACACACGGAAGAGCCACACACGGAAGAGCCACACACAAGAGCCACACACAAGAGCCACTCACAAGAGCCACACACAAGAGCCACACACAGAAGAGCCACACACAAGAGCCACACACAGAAGAGCCAGACACGGAAGAGCCACACACAAGAGCCACACGGAAGAGCCACACGGAAGAGCCACACACGGAAGAGCCACACACGGAAGAGCCACACACGGAAGAGCCACACACAAGAGCCACACACAAGAGCCACTCACAAGAGCCACACACAAGAGCCACACACGGAAGAGCCACACAAGAGCCACACACAGAAGAGCCACACACACAAGAGCCACACACAAGAGCCACACACAAGAGCCACACACAAGAGCCACACATAAGAGCCACACAGAAGAGCCACACACGGAAGAGCCACACACGGAAGAGCCACACACGGAAGAGCCACACACAAGAGCCACACACAAGAGCCACTCACAAGAGCCACACACAAGAGCCACACACAAGAGCCACACACAAGAGCCACACACAAGAGCCACACACAAGAGCCAAACACAAGAGCCACACACGGAAGAGCCACACACGGAAGAGCCACACACAAGAGCCACACGGAAGAGCCACACACGGAAGAGCCACACACGGAAGAGCCACACACGGAAGAGCCACACACAAGAGCCACACACAAGAGCCACTCACAAGAGCCACACACAAGAGCCACACACGGAAGAGCCACACAAGAGCCACACACAGAAGAGCCACACACAGAAGAGCCAAACACAAGAGCCACACACAAGAGCCACACACAAGAGCCACACACAAGAGCCACACACAAGAGCCACACACAAGAGCCACACACGGAAGAGCCACACACGGAAGAGCCACACACGGAAGAGCCACACACGGAAGAGCCACACACGGAAGAGCCACACACAAGAGCCACACACAAGAGCCACACACAAGAGCCACACACAGAAGAGCCACACACAAGAGCCACACACAGAAGAGCCACACACAAGAGCCACACACAAGAGCCACACACAAGAGCCACACACAAGAGCCACACACAAGAGCCAAACACAAGAGCCACACACAAGAGCCACACACAAGAGCCACACACAGAAGAGCCACACACAAGAGCCACACACAAGAGCCACACACAAGAGCCACACACAAGAGCCACACACAAGAGCCACACACAAGAGCCACACACAGAAGAGCCACACACAAGAGCGACACACAAGAGCCACACACAAGAGCCACACACAAGAGCCACACACAGAAGAGCCACACACAAGAGCCACACACAAGAGCCACACACAAGAGCCACACACAAGAGCCACACACAAGAGCCACACACAGAAGAGCCACACACAAGAGCCACACACAAGAGCCACACACAAGAGCCACACACAAGAGCCACACACAAGAGCCACACACAGAAGAGCCACACACAAGAGCCACACACAAGAGCCACACACAAGAGCCACACACAAGAGCCACACACAGAAGAGCCACACACAAGAGCCACACACAAGAGCCACACACAAGAGCCACACACAAGAGCCACACACAAGAGCCACACACAAGAGCCACACACAGAAGAGCCAAACACAAGAGCCACACACAAGAGCCACACACAAGAGCCACACACAAGAGCCACACACAAGAGCCACACACAAGAGCCACACACAAGAGCCACACACAAGAGCCAAACACAAGAGCCACACACAAGAGCCACACACAAGAGCCACACACAAGAGCCACACACAGAAGAGCCACACACAAGAGCCACACACAAGAGCCACACACAAGAGCCACACACAAGAGCCACACACAAGAGCCACACACACAAGAGCCACACACAAGAGCCACACACAAGAGCCACACACAAGAGCCACACACAAGAGCCACACACAAGAGCCACACACAGAAGAGCCACACACAAGAGCCACACACAAGAGCCACACACAAGAGCCACACACAAGAGCCACACACAAGAGCCACACACAGAAGAGCCACACACAAGAGCCACACACAAGAGCCACACACAAGAGCCACACACAAGAGCCACACACAAGAGCCACACACAAGAGCCACACACAGAAGAGCCACACACAAGAGCCACACACAAGAGCCACACACAAGAGCCACACACAAGAGCCACACACAAGAGCCACACACAAGAGCCAAACACAAGAGCCACACACAAGAGCCACACACAAGAGCCACACACAGAAGAGCCACACACAAGAGCCACACACAAGAGCCACACACAAGAGCTACACACAAGAGCCACACACAAGAGCCACTCACAAGAGCCACACACAAGAGCCACACACAGAAGAGCCACACACAAGAGCCACACACAGAAGAGCCACACACGGAAGAGCCACACACAAGAGCCACACGGAAGAGCCACACGGAAGAGCCACACACGGAAGAGCCACACACGGAAGAGCCACACACGGAAGAGCCACACACAAGAGCCACACACAAGAGCCACTCACAAGAGCCACACACAAGAGCCACACACGGAAGAGCCACACAAGAGCCACACACAAGAGCCACACACAAGAGCCACACACGGAAGAGCCACACACGGAAGAGCCACACACGGAAGAGCCACACACAAGAGCCACACACAAGAGCCACTCACAAGAGCCACACACAAGAGCCACACACAAGATCCACACACAAGAGCCACACACAAGAGCCACACACAAGAGCCACACACAAGAGCCACACACGGAAGAGCCACACACGGAAGAGCCAAACACAAGAGCCACACGGAAGAGCCACACGGAAGAGCCACACACGGAAGAGCCACACACGGAAGAGCCACACACGGAAGAGCCACTCACAAGAGCCACACACAAGAGCCACTCACAAGAGCCACACACAAGAGCCACACACGGAAGAGCCACACAAGAGCCACACACAGAAGAGCCACACAAAGAAGAGCCAAACACAAGAGCCACACACAAGAGCCACACACAAGAGCCACACACAAGAGCCACACACAAGAGCCACACACAAGAGCCACACACAAGAGCCACACACAAGAGCCACACACAGAAGAGCCACACACAAGAGCCACACACAAGAGCCACACACAAGAGCCACAAACAAGAGCCACACACAAGAGCCACACACAAGAGCCACACACAAGAGCCACACACAGAAGAGCCAAACACAAGAGCCACACACAAGAGCCACACACAAGAGCCACACACAAGAGCCACACACAAGAGCCACACACAGAAGAGCCACACACAAGAGCCACACACAGAAGAGCCACACACAAGAGCCACACACAAGAGCCACACACAAGAGCCACACACAAGAGCCACACACAAGAGCCACACACAAGAGCCAAACACAAGAGCCACACACAAGAGCCACACACAGAAGAGCCACACACAAGAGCCACACACAAGAGCCACACACAAGAGCCACACACAAGAGCCACACACACAAGAGCCACACACAAGAGCCACACACAAGAGCCACACACAAGAGCCACACACAAGAGCCACACACAAGAGCCACACACAAGAGCCACACACAGAAGAGCCACACACAGAAGAGCCACACACAAGAGCCACACACAAGAGCCACACACAAGAGCCACACACAAGAGCCACACACAAGAGCCACACACAGAAGAGCCACACACAAGAGCCACACACAAGAGCCACACACAAGAGCCACACACAAGAGCCACACACAAGAGCCACACACAGAAGAGCCAAACACAAAAGCCACACACAAGAGCCACACACAAGAGCCACACACAAGAGCCACACACAAGAGCCACACACAAGAGCCACACACAAGAGCCAAACACAAGAGCCACACACAAGAGCCACACACAAGAGCCACACACAAGAGCCACACACAAGAGCCAAACACAAGAGCCACACACAAGAGCCACACACAAGAGCCACACACAAGAGCCACACACAAGAGCCACACACAAGAGCCACACACAAGAGCCACTCACAAGAGCCACACACAAGAGCCACACACGGAAGAGCCACACACGGAAGAGCCACACACGGAAGAGCCACACACAAGAGCCACACACAAGAGCCACTCACAAGAGCCACACACAAGAGCCACACACAGAAGAGCCACACACAAGAGCCACACACAGAAGAGCCAGACACGGAAGAGCCACACACAAGAGCCACACGGAAGAGCCACACGGAAGAGCCACACACGGAAGAGCCACACACGGAAGAGCCACACACGGAAGAGCCACACACAAGAGCCACACACAAGAGCCACTCACAAGAGCCACACACAAGAGCCACACACGGAAGAGCCACACAAGAGCCACACACAGAAGAGCCACACACACAAGAGCCACACACAAGAGCCACACACAAGAGCCACACACAAGAGCCACACATAAGAGCCACACAGAAGAGCCACACACGGAAGAGCCACACACGGAAGAGCCACACACGGAAGAGCCACACACAAGAGCCACACACAAGAGCCACTCACAAGAGCCACACACAAGAGCCACACACAAGAGCCACACACAAGAGCCACACACAAGAGCCACACACAAGAGCCAAACACAAGAGCCACACACGGAAGAGCCACACACGGAAGAGCCACACACAAGAGCCACACGGAAGAGCCACACACGGAAGAGCCACACACGGAAGAGCCACACACGGAAGAGCCACACACAAGAGCCACACACAAGAGCCACTCACAAGAGCCACACACAAGAGCCACACACGGAAGAGCCACACAAGAGCCACACACAGAAGAGCCACACACAGAAGAGCCAAACACAAGAGCCACACACAAGAGCCACACACAAGAGCCACACACAAGAGCCACACACAAGAGCCACACACGGAAGAGCCACACACGGAAGAGCCACACACGGAAGAGCCACACACGGAAGAGCCACACACGGAAGAGCCACACACAAGAGCCACACACAAGAGCCACTCACAAGAGCCACACACAAGAGCCACACACAGAAGAGCCACACACAAGAGCCACACACGGAAGAGCCACACACGGAAGAGCCACACACAAGAGCCACACACGGAAGAGCCACACACAAGAGCCACACACAAGAGCCACGCGGAAGAGCCACACACGGAAGAGCCACACACGGAAGAGCCACACACGGAAGAGCCACACTAAAAAGAGCCACACACAAGAGCCACACACAAGAGCCACACACAAGAGCCACTCACAAGAGCCACACACAAGAGCCACTCACAAGAGCCACACACAAGAGCCACACACAAGAGCCACACACAAGAGCCACACACAAGAGCCACACACAAGAGCCACACACAAGAGCCACACACGGAAGAGCCACACACGGAAGAGCCACACACAAGAGCCACACACAAGAGCCACACGGAAGAGCCACACACGGAAGAGCCACACACGGAAGAGCCACACACAAGAGCCACACACAAGAGCCACTCACAAGAGCCACACACAAGAGCCACACACGGAAGAGCCACACAAGAGCCACACACAGAAGAGCCACACACAGAAGAGCCAAACACAAGAGCCACACACAAGAGCCACACACAAGAGCCACACACAAGAGCCACACACAAGAGCCACACACAAGAGCCACACGGAAGAGCCACACACGGAAGAGCCACACACGGAAGAGCCACACACGGAAGAGCCACACACGGAAGAGCCACACACACAAGAGCCACACACAAGAGCCACACACAGAAGAGCCACACACAAGAGCCACACACGGAAGAGCCACACACGGAAGAGCCACACACAAGAGCCACACACGGAAGAGCCACACAAGAGCCACACACAGAAGAGCCACACACACAAGAGCCACACACAAGAGCCACACACAAGAGCCACACACAAGAGCCACACACAAGAGCCACACACAAGAGCCACACACGGAAGAGCCACACACACAAGAGCCACACACGGAAGAGCCACACACGGAAGAGCCACACACAAGAGCCACACGGAAGAGCCACGCGGAAGAGCCACACACGGAAGAGCCACACACGGAAGAGCCACACACGGAAGAGCCACACACGGAAGAGCCACACACAAGAGCCACACACAAGAGCCACACACAAGAGCCACACACAAGAGCCACACACAAGAGCCACAAACGGAAGAGCCAAACACGGAAGAGCCACACACAAGAGACACACACAAGAGCCACACATAAGAGCCACACACAAGAGCCACACACAAGAGCCACACACAAGAGCCACACACACAAGAGCCACACACAAGAGCCACACACAAGAGCCACACACAAGAGCCACTCACAAGAGCCACACACAGAAGAGCCACACACAAGAGCCACACACAAGAGCCACACACGGAAGAGCCACACACGGAAGAGCCACACACAAGAGCCACACACAAGAGCCACACACAAGAGCCACACACAGAAGAGCCACACACAAGAGCCACACACGGAAGAGCCACACACGGAAGAGCCACACACAAGAGCCACACACGGAAGAGCCACACACAAGAGCCACACACAAGAGCTACACGGAAGAGCCACACGGAAGAGCCACACACGGAAGAGCCACACACGGAAGAGCCACACACGGAAGAGCCACACACAAGAGCCACACACAAGAGCCACTCACAAGAGCCACTCACAAGAGCCACTCACAAGAGCCACACACAAGAGCCACACACAAGAGCCACACACAAGAGCCACACACAGAAGAGCCACACACGGAAGAGCCACACACAAGAGCCACACACGGAAGAGCCACACACGGAAGAGCCACACACGGAAGAGCCACACACGGAAGAGCCACACACAAGAGCCACACACAAGAGCCACTCACAAGAGCCACACACAAGAGCCACACACAGAAGAGCCACACACAAGAGCCACACACGGAAGAGCCACACACGGAAGAGCCACACACAAGAGCCACACACGGAAGAGCCACACACAAGAGCCACACACAAGAGCCACGCGGAAGAGCCACACACGGAAGAGCCACACACGGAAGAGCCACACTAAAAAGAGCCACACACAAGAGCCACACACAAGAGCCACACACAAGAGCCACACACAAGAGCCACTCACAAGAGCCACACACAAGAGCCACTCACAAGAGCCACACACAAGAGCCACTCACAAGAGCCACACACAAGAGCCAAACACAAGAGCCACACACAAGAGCCACACACAAGAGCCACACACGGAAGAGCCACATACGGAAGAGCCACACACAAGAGCCACACACAAGAGCCACACGGAAGAGCCACACACGGAAGAGCCACACACGGAAGAGCCACACACAAGAGCCACACACAAGAGCCACTCACAAGAGCCACACACAAGAGCCACACACGGAAGAGCCACACAAGAGCCACACACAGAAGAGCCACACACAGAAGAGCCAAACACAAGAGCCACACACAAGAGCCACACACAAGAGCCACACACAAGAGCCACACACAAGAGCCACACACAAGAGCCACACACAAGAGCCACACACGGAAGAGCCACACACGGAAGAGCCACACACGGAAGAGCCACACACGGAAGAGCCACACACGGAAGAGCCACACACACAAGAGCCACACACAAGAGCCACACACAGAAGAGCCACACACAAGAGCCACACACGGAAGAGCCACACACGGAAGAGCCACACACAAGAGCCACACACGGAAGAGCCACACAAGAGCCACACACAGAAGAGCCACACACGGAAGAGCCACACACGGAAGAGCCACACACAAGAGCCACACACAAGAGCCACACACAAGAGCCACACACAAGAGCCACACACAAGAGCCACACATAAGAGCCACACACAAGAGCCACACACAAGAGCCACACACAAGAGCCACACACACAAGAGCCACACACAGAAGAGCCACACACAAGAGCCACACACGGAAGAGCCACACACGGAAGAGCCACACACAAGAGCCACACACGGAAGAGCCACACAAGAGCCACACACAGAAGAGCCACACACACAAGAGCCACACACAAGAGCCACACACAAGAGCCACACACAAGAGCCACACACAAGAGCCACACACGGAAGAGCCACACACACAAGAGCCACACACGGAAGAGCCACACACGGAAGAGCCACACACAAGAGCCACACGGAAGAGCCACGCGGAAGAGCCACACACGGAAGAGCCACACACGGAAGAGCCACACACGGAAGAGCCACACACGGAAGAGCCACACACAAGAGCCACACACAAGAGCCACACACAAGAGCCACACACAAGAGCCACACACAAGAGCCACAAACGGAAGAGCCAAACACGGAAGAGCCACACACAAGAGACACACACAAGAGCCACACATAAGAGCCACACACAAGAGCCACACACAAGAGCCACACACAAGAGCCACACACACAAGAGCCACACACAAGAGCCACACACAAGAGCCACTCACAAGAGCCACACACAGAAGAGCCACACACAAGAGCCACACACAAGAGCCACACACGGAAGAGCCACACACGGAAGAGCCACACACAAGAGCCACACACAAGAGCCACACACAAGAGCCACACACAGAAGAGCCACACACAAGAGCCACACACGGAAGAGCCACACACGGAAGAGCCACACACAAGAGCCACACACGGAAGAGCCACACACAAGAGCCACACACAAGAGCTACACGGAAGAGCCACACGGAAGAGCCACACACGGAAGAGCCACACACGGAAGAGCCACACACGGAAGAGCCACACACAAGAGCCACACACAAGAGCCACTCACAAGAGCCACTCACAAGAGCCACTCACAAGAGCCACACACAAGAGCCACACACAAGAGCCACACACAAGAGCCACACACAGAAGAGCCACACACGGAAGAGCCACACACAAGAGCCACACACGGAAGAGCCACACACGGAAGAGCCACACACGGAAGAGCCACACACGGAAGAGCCACACACAAGAGCCACACACAAGAGCCACTCACAAGAGCCACACACAAGAGCCACACACAGAAGAGCCACACACAAGAGCCACACACGGAAGAGCCACACACGGAAGAGCCACACACAAGAGCCACACACGGAAGAGCCACACACAAGAGCCACACACAAGAGCCACGCGGAAGAGCCACACACGGAAGAGCCACACACGGAAGAGCCACACTAAAAAGAGCCACACACAAGAGCCACACACAAGAGCCACACACAAGAGCCACTCACAAGAGCCACACACAAGAGCCACTCACAAGAGCCACACACAAGAGCCACTCACAAGAGCCACACACAAGAGCCAAACACAAGAGCCACACACAAGAGCCACACACAAGAGCCACACACGGAAGAGCCACATACGGAAGAGCCACACACAAGAGCCACACACAAGAGCCACACGGAAGAGCCACACACGGAAGAGCCACACACGGAAGAGCCACACACAAGAGCCACACACAAGAGCCACTCACAAGAGCCACACACAAGAGCCACACACGGAAGAGCCACACAAGAGCCACACACAGAAGAGCCACACACAGAAGAGCCAAACACAAGAGCCACACACAAGAGCCACACACAAGAGCCACACACAAGAGCCACACACAAGAGCCACACACAAGAGCCACACACGGAAGAGCCACACACGGAAGAGCCACACACGGAAGAGCCACACACGGAAGAGCCACACACGGAAGAGCCACACACACAAGAGCCACACACAAGAGCCACACACAGAAGAGCCACACACAAGAGCCACACACGGAAGAGCCACACACGGAAGAGCCACACACAAGAGCCACACACGGAAGAGCCACACAAGAGCCACACACAGAAGAGCCACACACACAAGAGCCACACACAAGAGCCACACACAAGAGCCACACACAAGAGCCACACACAAGAGCCACACACAAGAGCCACACACGGAAGAGCCACACACACAAGAGCCACACACGGAAGAGCCACACACGGAAGAGCCACACACAAGAGCCACACGGAAGAGCCACGCGGAAGAGCCACACACGGAAGAGCCACACACGGAAGAGCCACACACGGAAGAGCCACACACGGAAGAGCCACACACAAGAGCCACACACAAGAGCCACACACAAGAGCCACACACAAGAGCCACACACAAGAGCCACACACAAGAGCCACACACAAGAGCCACACATAAGAGCCACACACAAGAGCCACACACAAGAGCCACACACAAGAGCCACACACACAAGAGCCACACACAAGAGCCACTCACAAGAGCCACACACAGGAGAGCCACACACAAGAGCCACACACAAGAGCCACACACAAGAGCCACACACGGAAGAGCCACACACGGAAGAGCCACACACAAGAGCCACACACAAGAGCCACACACAAGAGCCACACACAAGAGCCACACACAAGAGCCACACACGGAAGAGCCACACACGGAAGAGCCACACACGGAAGAGCCACACACGGAAGAGCCACACACGGAAGAGCCACACACACAAGAGCCACACACAAGAGCCACACACAGAAGAGCCACACACAAGAGCCACACACGGAAGAGCCACACACGGAAGAGCCACACACAAGAGACACACACGGAAGAGCCACACAAGAGCCACACACAGAAGAGCCACACACACAAGAGCCACACACAAGAGCCACACACAAGAGCCACACACAAGAGCCACACACAAGAGCCACACACAAGAGCCACACACGGAAGAGCCACACACAAAAGAGCCACACACGGAAGAGCCACACACGGAAGAGCCACACACAAGAGCCACACGGAAGAGCCACACGGAAGAGCCACACACGGAAGAGCCACACACGGAAGAGCCACACACGGAAGAGCCACACACGGAAGAGCCACACACAAGAGCCACACACAAGAGCCACACACAAGAGCCACACACAAGAGCCACACACAAGAGCCACACACGGAAGAGCCACACACGGAAGAGCCACACACAAGAGCCACACACAAGAGCCACACACAAGAGCCACAAACGGAAGAGCCAAACACGGAAGAGCCACACACAAGAGCCACACACAAGAGCCACACATAAGAGCCACACACAAGAGCCACACACAAGAGCCACACACAAGAGCCACACACACAAGAGCCACACACAAGAGCCACACACAAGAGCCACACACAAGAGCCACTCACAAGAGCCACACACAGAAGAGCCACACACAAGAGCCACACACAAGAGCCACACACGGAAGAGCCACACACGGAAGAGCCACACACAAGAGCCACACACAAGAGCCACACACAAGAGCCACACACAGAAGAGCCACACACAAGAGCCACACACGGAAGAGCCACACACGGAAGAGCCACACACAAGAGCCACACACGGAAGAGCCACACACAAGAGCCACACACAAGAGCTACACGGAAGAGCCACACACGGAAGAGCCACACACGGAAGAGCCACACACGGAAGAGCCACACACGGAAGAGCCACACAGAAGAACCACACACAAGAGCCACTCACAAGAGCCACTCACAAGAGCCACTCACAAGAGCCACACACAAGAGCCACACACAAGAGCCACACACAAGAGCCACACACAGAAGAGCCACACACGGAAGAGCCACACACAAGAGCCACACACGGAAGAGCCACACACGGAAGAGCCACACACGGAAGAGCCACACACGGAAGAGCCACACACAAGAGCCACACACAAGAGCCACTCACAAGAGCCACACACAAGAGCCACACACGGAAGAGCCACACACGGAAGAGCCACACACAAGAGCCACACACAAGAGCCACACACAAGAGCCACACACAGAAGAGCCACACACAAGAGCCACACGCAAGAGCCACACACAAGAGCCACACACAAGAGCCACACACAGAAGAGCCACACAGAAGAGCCACACACAAGAGCCACACACAGAAGAGCCACACACAAGAGCCACATACAAGAGCCACACACAAGAGCCACACACAAAAGAGCCACACACAAGAGCCACACAGAAGAGCCACACACAAGAGCCACACACAAGAGCCACACACAAGAGCCACACACAAGAGCCACTCACAAGAGCCACACACAAGAGCCACTCACAAGAGCCACACACAAGAGCCACACACAAGAGCCACACACGGAAGAGCCACACACGGAAGAGCCACACACAAGAGCCACACACAAGAGCCACTCACAAGAGCCACACACAAGAGCCACACAGAAGAGCCACACACAAGAGCCACACACAGAAGAGCCACACACGGAAGAGCCACACACAAGAGCCACACACAAGAGCCACACACAAGAGCCACACACGGAAGAGCCACACACGGAAGAGCCACACACGGAAGAGCCACACACGGAAGAGCCACACACAAGAGCCACACACAAGAGCCACACACAAGAGCCACACACAAGAGCCACACACGGAAGAGCCACACACAAGAGCCACACACAAGAGCCACACACAAGAGCCACTCACAAGAGCCACACACAGAAGAGCCACACACAAGAGCCACACACAAGAGCCACACACAAGAGCCACACACAAGAGCCACACACAGAAGAGCCACACACAAGAGCCACACACAAGAGCCACACACGGAAGAGCCACACAAGAGCCACACACAAGAGCCACTCACAAGAGCCACACACAAGAGCCACACACAAGAGCCACACACGGAGGAGCCACACACGGAAGAGCCACACACGGAAGAGCCACACACAAGAGCCACACACAAGAGCCACTCACAAGAGCCACACAGAAGAGCCACACACAAGAGCCACACACAGAAGAGCCACACACGGAAGAGCCACACACAAGAGCCACACACGGAAGAGCCACACACGGAAGAGCCACACACGGAAGAGCCACACACGGAAGAGCCACACACAAGAGCCACACACAAGAGCCACTCACAAGAGCCACACACAAGAGCCACACACGGAAGAGCCACACACGGAAGAGCCACACACAAGAGCCACACACAAGAGCCACTCACAAGAGCCACACACAAGAGCCACACACGGAAGAGCCACACACGGAAGAGCCACACACAAGAGCCACACACAAGAGCCACTCACAAGAGCCACACACAGAAGAGCCACACACAAGAGCCACACACAAGAGCCACACACAAGAGCCACACACAAGAGCCACACACAGAAGAGCCACACAGAAGAGCCACACACAAGAGCCACACACAGAAGAGCCACACACAAGAGCCACACACAAGAGCCACACACAAGAGCCACACACAAAAGAGCCACACACAAGAGCCACACAGAAGAGCCACACACAAGAGCCACACACAAGAGCCACACACAAGAGCCACTCACAAGAGCCACACACAAGAGCCACTCACAAGAGCCACACACAAGAGCCACACACAAGAGCCACACACGGAAGAGCCACACACGGAAGAGTCACACACGGAAGAGCCACACACGGAAGAGCCACACACAAGAGCCACACACAAGAGCCACTCACAAGAGCCACACACAAGAGCCACACACGGAAGAGCCACACACGGAAGAGCCACACACAAGAGCCACACACAAGAGCCACACACAAGAGCCACACGGAAGAGCCACACACGGAAGAGCCACACACGGAAGAGCCACACACGGAAGAGCCACACACGGAAGAGCCACACACGGAAGAGCCACACACGGAAGAGCCACACACAAGAGCCACACACAAGAGCCACACACAAGAGCCACAAACGGAAGAGCCAAACACGGAAGAGCCACACACGGAAGAGCCACACACAAGAGCCACACATAAGAGCCACACACAAGAGCCACACACAAGAGCCACACACAAGAGCCACACACACAAGAGCCACACACAAGAGCCACACACAAGAGCCACACACAAGAGCCACTCACAAGAGCCACACACAGAAGAGCCACACACAAGAGCCACACACAAGAGCCACACACGGAAGAGCCACACACGGAAGAGCCACACACAAGAGCCACACACAAGAGCCACACACAAGAGCCACACACAGAAGAGCCACACACAAGAGCCACACACGGAAGAGCCACACACGGAAGAGCCACACACAAGAGCCACACACAAGAGCCACACACAAGAGCCACACACGGAAGAGCCACACACAAGAGCCACACACAAGAGCCACTCACAAGAGCCACACACAGAAGAGCCACACACAAGAGCCACACACAAGAGCCACACACAAGAGCCACACACAAGAGCCACACACAGAAGAGCCACACACAAGAGCCACACACAAGAGCCACACACAAGAGCCACACACAAGAGCCACACACAAGAGCCACACACAAGAGCCACTCACAAGAGCCACACACAAGAGCCACACACAAGAGCCACACACAAAAGAGCCACACACGGCACCCGAGGACCAGATAAAGCAGGACTAAAGTAGGTCTAAACCAGGTCTAAACCCTCGTGTGCTCCTCACCTTGGTGCTCGGCTCCCCAGTGCAGGAGCCAGCTCAGGCCACAGTCACAGATCCAGGGGTTGGAGTGGAGGCTGAGGAGCTCGAGTCGAGGAGCCGAGGAGAGGCAGGAGGACGGCAGGCGCTCCAGGAGGTTCTCCGACAGGTGCAGGTGTCTACAGCACAGTCACAGCAGGTTCACGGAGCTCTGCACATGACAAACGTTCACGCGGGAGGTCTTAGGTCTTAGGTCTTAGGTCTTACTTGAGTCCTGAGGTCCAGAAGTGTCCGAGCACTGACACGGTGATGAAGCTGTGCGGGTGGATCTCTCTGAGCAGGTTTCCCTCCAGCTGCAGCAGCTTGAGCGACGTCAGGCCAGAGAAGGAGTACGGCTCGATGAAGGAGATCAGGTTATGATCCAGGTGTAACCGGACCAGCCCCGTCAGACCCTCGAACAGAGCCCGGCGGACAGACCTCAGCTTGTTGTAACTCAGCTTCAAGATCTGGAAGAGTCACAGAAGCAGAACCCACAGATGAACTCCGACACCCACAGATGAACTCTGACACCCACAGATGAACTCTGAGACCTACAGATGAACTCTGAGACCCCACAGATGAACTCTGAGACCCCACAGATGAACTCTGAGACCTACAGATGAACTCTGAGACCCCACAGATGAACTCTGAGACCTACAGATGAACTCCACACCCACAGATGAACTCTGAGACCCCACAGATGAACTCTGAGACCCCACAGATGAACTCTGAGACCTACAGATGAACTCTGAGACCTACAGATGAACTCCACACCCACAGATGAACTCTGACACCCACATATGAACTCTGACACCTACAGATGAACTCTGAGACCCCACAGATGAACTCCACACCCACAGATGAACTCTGACACCCACAGATGAACTCTGAGACCCCACAGATGAACTCCACACCCACAGATGAACTCTGACACCCACAGATGAACTCTGAGACCCCACAGATGAACTCTCTGACACCCACAGATAAACTCTTACACCCACAGATGAACTTTGAGCCCCCTCAGATGAACTCTGACACACACAGATGAACTCTGACACCCACAGATGAACTCTGACACCCACAGATGAACTCTGACACCCACAGATGAACTCTGACACCCACAGATGAACTCTGACACCCACAGATAAACTCTTACACCCACAGATGAACTTTGAGCCCCCTCAGATGAACTCTGACACACACAGATGAACTCTGACACCCACAGATGAACTCTGACACCCACAGATGAACTCTGACACCCACAGATGAACTCTGACACCCACAGATGAACTCTGACACCCACAGGGACTGGGACTTAAAGCTCCTGAACACAGGGGATGGATCCTGGCTCTGGTTTTACCTGCAGAGCCCTGAGTCCGTAGAACGCGCCGTCGTGGATCGTCTCGATGTCGTTGCCGTGGAGCATCAGCATCTCCAGTTGCCGCAGCGACCGGACCTCTGACCCCTCCACCTCCGTCAGACTGTTGTACCTGAGACGCACCAGATTAGACACAAAAACATTTACACTGGGGATTTTGTTTTTTTGAGTTCAAGTATCTCGGGGTCTTGTTCACGAGTGATGAAGGAGCGTGTGATTGACAGTTGGAGCGTGTGATTGACAGTTGGAGCGTGTGATTGACAGTTGGAGCGTGTGATTGACAGTTGGAGCGTGTGATTGACAGTTGGAGCGTGTGATTGACAGTTGGATCGATGCAGTCGCTGCATCGACTGTTGTGGTGAAGAAGGAGCTGAGTCCAAAGACAAAGCACTGGATTTAACGGTTACTCTACGTTCTGACCTCACCTATGGTCATGAGCTTTAATGACCCAAAGGACAACATCGAGGATACAAGCGGTTGAAATGAGTTTCCTCCCGTCCAGAGCCTCCACCTGATCCTGACTGAGGCTGGAGCGGTCGATAATCGCCTCAGATGTTTGACACGTGTCTGTTCTCCGTCACCGTTAATATGTCACGTTATGAAATGCAGTTTTCGTGCAAACGTTGGCTCCATTTTCTCATTTTTATGAACAGACTTTTAGCGACTATTAAAACTGAAACGAGACGAGTAAACAACACTGAACAGCCGGACCAGCCGGAATCTAAATCTGGAGTGACAGGGGTGAAAGAGCGGCGCTGACCTTTGACCCCGACCGCGTGACGCTCCGTAAAGTTTTCCGTCCGTTTCGGGGCTGAATCTGGGAGTTTGTGGCGGCTTTTCTTTTCCACAAACATACGCGACGTGTTCCTCAGATCTGACACGAGTTCTGATCAAGTCGAGAGAGACGGTGGACTCTGTTGCCGTGGCGGAGAAAATACTACAAAAACTCATCGATTGTGTTTAAAGTGACACGTTGGACGACACTTTTCAGTAAAACAAAGGGAACATGATGATATTTAAGTTATGACAGTCACTTTTTGCCTGTTTTGGTCCATTTTGGTGACATTTATAAAGTCACTTCCTGGTTTGATGTGTCCAGCAAATATGACATCGAGGTCATTTCGCACTAGTTACTTAGCAACCGGATTGTAAACAAGCGACAAAGTCCATTTAAATCGTACGATAGTCACGATTACACCTGACGACACCTGACGACACCTGACGACACCTTTATTTTGTTAAATGACCGTTTGAACTGTCAGTTGTGAGCACGTTTTTGATGGAATGGCGCTTTTTGATGACATCACAGAGAGATCCTGTTGTAGAACTCAGCTCCACTTCCTGTATTTCCATCACAAACTGTGACTTGGCTGATGTAAAACGATGATTATTGTTTACCACAGGAACAAAGCCACCGAACGACGTCATAATTAGACAAACGCCTGGAATATGAACTTTAAAGTGACATTCAGCGGTTTTATTTGTGTCTGATTTATGAAGATGAATATTCGCGTTTTAATGACTTTTATTGTTCTTCCTTGTTCTCTTTGGACACATCCGACGCTCCGAGGACAAACGCACGGACTGGGACGGAGCAGAGAAAGACCGGCGCCAAATATCCACCGATTATCCGATATCAGAACGATACGATATCTGGGGAAACCTTTCAATATCTCCCATAACCGATCATTCATGACCGGGGCACCAGCCTCTGCGTCGTCTGCTGAAGCCCGACGGAAAAGGGAACAAATTGTGTCATAAATCTTAAGGATCTCATTTGCAGCAGAGTCCAGGCCCCGGAGCAGAGGATTATGGGTAAAGAAACTGGCTCCGACACACGTCTCGCTGTAAATATTCATAGATAAACATCCACAAATAAACTTTGAGCGCGACGACAGCTCCAGACCTCCTCTCGTCTTCCTCTTTTCTCTCTTCTACTTCTTCTATTGATCCATCCATCCATCCATTTTCTACCGCTTGTTCCCTTTCGGGGTCGCGGGTGACTGGAGCCTATCCCAGTGACTTCGGGCCTTAGGCGGGGTACACCCTGGACAGTGGCCAACTTGTCGCAGGGCCAACACAGAGACATAGACATTACAGACACTCTCACATTCATTCACTAGGGCCAATTTAGAGTTACCAATTTTGCCTAACACATGCATGTCTTTGGACGGTGGGAGGAAGCCGGAGAACCCGGAGAGAACCCACGGTAACACGGGGAGAACATGCAGACTCCACCCAGAGAGATCATGTGATGTTGGTCTGGTCCGGGAATCGAACCCATGATCTCCTTCTTGGGAGGCAAGAGCGCTAACCGCCTTTGCCACCGTGCACCCCCTTCTATTGATCCCTCTCTCTTAAATCCTTAAGCCCCGCCCCCCCGTGCTGGTGGTCCGCATGCGTCACGATAATGACCTCGTCCTCTGTCGGCCAGATCCACCGCTTTCGGGGCTGGAATTGAAACAATATTTGTCAAAGTAAATACGCTCTTGTTGTTGATGTTTCCGTGAACTCTGGTCGTTCGGTTTGTGGCCCGAATATGCTTTTAGTTTGATGAAACAAAAACTGTATGTTCTTGCCTTAATGTCAATCAAACGGTGTCAAAATCCAACTCATCCGACAAAATTGAGACTAAATTGAAGCAAATTTAGACAAAATCTTGAATAAACCCGGCCTTTTTCCAACGTTTGAATGTAAAAACAGTTCATTTCTGCAGGAGCTCCAGGTTCATGTTCTTGATCATTCCGTCAGCTTTAGCGCCACCAGCTGGTGAACACTCGTCCTGCAGGTGTTCAGCTCCACATCTGCCTCTGCTCTGAGCGGGACACGACATCAGCTTCAGAGTCGCTCGTCCTGAATCTGCTCCACAAACTCGCACGTGTTTGGAAACCAGAGGAGGACCAGAGGAGGACCAGAGGAGGACAAGAGGAGGACCAGAGGAAGGTCAGAGGAAGGTCAGAGGAGGACCAGAGGAAGGTCAGAGGAGGACCAGAGGAAGGTCAGAGGAAGGTCAGAGGAGGACCAGAGGAGGACCAGAGGAGGACCAAAGGAAGGTCAGAGGGGGACCAGAGGAGGACCGGAGGAGGACCAGAGGAAGGTCAGAGGAAGGTCAGAGGAGGACCAGAGGAGGACCAGAGGAAGGTCAGAGGAGGACCAGAGGAGGACCAGAGGAGGACCAAAGGAAGGTCAGAGGGGGACCAGAGGAGGACCAGAGGAGGACCAGAGGAGGACCAGAGGAAGGTCAGAGGAAGGTCAGAGGAGGACCAGAGGAAGGTCAGAGGAAGGTCAGAGGAGGACCAGAGGAAGGTCAGAGGACGGCCAGAGGAAGGCCAGAGGAGGACCAGAGGAGGACCAGAGGAAGGTCAGAGGAGGACCAGAGGAGGACCAGAGGAGGACCAGAGGAGGATCAGAGGAGGATCAGAGGAGGACCAGAGGAGGACCCGAGGAAGGTCAGAGGAGGACCAGAGGAGGACCAGAGGAAGGTCAGAGGAGGACCAGAGGAGGACCCGAGCGCCACCGCAAGAAGGACCCGAGCAACTCCCAAGTGACTTCCGAGCGCCACCGCGAGGAGGACTCAAGCACTGCAGCAAGAACAGCTTTAAGATAAGATAAGATAATCCTTTATTGTCCCACATGGGGAAATTTCATTGGTGCAACTTTAATGGGATGCAAATGATAATTGGGTAAAACATATAGACATGTTGCTCTTCTGTTTGTCCCTCCTGCCTCTCTTACAACCGCCCCTCTTGCCCCGCCCCTCTTGCCCCGCCCCTCTTACCCCGCCCCTCTTACCCCAGGTTGAGTCTCTGCGTGTCTCGAGGAAAGGTCTTGGGCAAAGCGCTGAGGTGTCTGAAGGTGCAATGAACCTCTCTGAGCGCGGGACAACTGCAGCTGCGAGGACAAGGAGACTCATCCACAGAGTCCACCTGGAGACAGAGAGAGGGTGAAAGAGGGTGAGAGAGAGTACACACAGTCCACCTGGAGACATAGAGGGGGAGAGAGGGGGAGAGAGAATGTCAAGAAAATATGGTTCTGCAGGGGCCCAGTGGAATCAGTGGATTCAGTGTGTTGGTGTTCCTCAGGGGCCGGTCTTTGTCCCTCTTCTGTTTGTCTCTAGGAGGCTGCTCTGGGACAGTCGGGACAGTTATTGACGATGTTCGGTTCATTGTTTGCTTTTCTAACATTCGGCTGTGCCTCCCGGGTCTTTCCGTGTGGAGTTTGCTTGTTATTCCCGTGTCTGAGCGGGTTTCAAGCAAAAACTACACTTATCGGTAAAACAAAGAGAATATGTGTTCCATTGTAGAGAAAGTTTCAGTCGTTTCATCTGGATTCAGTGTCGAAAACGATACGTCTCAACTCTCATCCAAGAGTCATTCTCAATCTGTGAATCAAGACCAGGAACTCAGATATTTATCTTACTCTGAGTAAGCCCCGCCCACCGGAAACAACCCCTCTTTGTTTCCTCTCAGTCCTGTGATGGGCCATCAGCCTCCTCTTGTCCCTGGCTCTCTCTCTCTCTTCTCTGTGTAACTGATTAGCACCAGATGACACAGCTGAATCTCCAGGGATTCAAAATTCCATTATAAACAACAGGAAGGTTGAATCTTAAACCAGTTTATTTTTGAACAAAAATAGCCTCTTGAACTCTTTCTTCTTCATCTTTTGTCCTGCACAGTATCCTCTCCTCACGTCTTTGATCGAGTGCTTTGTGTGTGTGTGTGTGTGTGTGTGTGTGTCTGTGTGTGTCTGTGTCTGTGTGTGTCTGTGTGTGTGTGTGTATGTGTCTGTGTGTGTCTGTGTGTGTGTGTGTGTGTGTGTCTGTGTGTGTGTGTGTCTGTGTGTCTGTGTGTGTGTGTGTGTGTGTATGTGTCTGTGTGTGTGTGTGTCTGTGTGTGTGTGTGTGTGTGTCTGTGTGTGTGTGTCTGTGTGTGTGTGTGTGTGTGTCTGTGTGTGTGTGTGTTTGTGTCTGTGTGTGAGTGTGCGTGTCTGTGTGTGTGTGTGTGTCTGTGTGTGAGTGTGCGTGTCTGTGTGTGTGTGTGTGTTTGTCTGTGTCTGTGTGTGTCTGTGTGTGTCTGTGTGTCTGTTTGTGTGTGTGTATGTGTCTGTGTGTGTCTGTGTGTGTGTGTGTGTGTGTGTCTGTGTGTGTGTGTCTGTGTGTGTGTGTCTGTGTGTGTGTGTGTGTATGTGTCTGTGTGTGTGTGTGTCTGTGTGTGTGTGTGTGTGTGTCTGTGTGTGTGTGTCTGTGTGTGTGTGTGTGTCTGTGTGTGTGTGTGTGTGTCTGTGTGTGAGTGTGCGTGTCTGTGTGTGTGTGTGTGTCTGTGTGTGTCTGTGTGTGAGTGTGCGTGTCTGTGTGTGTGTGTGTGTTTGTCTGTGTCTGTGTGTGTCTGTGTGTGTCTGTGTGTCTGTGTGTGTGAGTGTGTGTGTGTGTGTGTGTGTGCGCGTGTGTGAGTGTGCGTGTCTGTGTGTGTGTGTGTGTGTGAGTGTGTGTCTGAGTGAGTGTGTGTGTGTGTGCGTGTGCGCGTGCGTGAGTGTGTGTGTGTGTGTGTGTGTGTGTGTGTGAGTGTGTGTGTGTGTGTGTGTGTGAGTGTGTGTGTGTGTGTGTTTTCTTTGTGTGCTGAAACGTGTCGGGACAGAATCCTCAAACATCATTAAGTCGGATGATTCTCTGCAGCTGTCGAGCGTCTCAACTTTAGAAACGTGGGAGAAACGTCTGAGAAGCGAGAGAGACAGTGAAGCAGGCGGCAAAGACGAGACACGAGACACGAGAGACGAGACACGAGACACGAGAGACGAGACACGAGACACGAGAGACGAGACACGAGACACGAGAGACGAGACACGAGAGACGAGACACGAGCGCAGGAAACGGGCTTAAAATGAGGAAAACCCAGTGGAATCAGACGTCTTTCCCACATGTTCTCGTCTCTTCTTCTGCTCGTCTTCGTCTGGAAAGTCTAAAATAAGTGCAATGTCAGAGCGTCAGTTCAGAATCATGACAATAGCACAAAGCAGAGATGAAGAAACTGTTGAAGAGTAAAAAGACTCAAGAGAGAGAAAATAACTTGACAAACATTAAGCGTTGCACAGAATCTGGACTTTTCAGCTTTTCTATGACCCCGTCTTTTGTGACGTCTTTTGGCCTTTCGAAATGCACAAACTAAATAAGAGGCTGTGGCCCACAAAGTCCTGAACAAGTGGCCCATTTAGTCCAGTTTCAATTCAATGTATTTGTCATTCTTGTCATTTTCCACATGTTTCACACATTTTCCCGCTCCTCAAAACAGAATCAGCCTCTTTTTCCCATTTCATTTGAATGTATTTGTGCTTCTCCAGAGTGGGCCAGGCTCCAGAGTGGGCCACGCTCCAGAGTGGCCCGAGCTCCAGAGTGGCCCGAGTGGGCCACGCTCCAGAATGGGCCACGCTTCAGAGTGGGCCACGCTCCAGAGTGGGCCAGGCTCCAGAGTGGCCCGAGTGGGCCACGCTCCAGAGTGGGCCGAGCTCCAGAGTGGGCCGAGCTCCAGAGTGGGCCACGCTCCAGAGTGGCCCACGCTCCAGAGTGGCCCGAGTGGGCCACGCTCCAGAATGGGCCACGCTTCAGAGTGGGCCACGCTCCAGAGTGGCCCACACTCCAGAGTGGGTCACTCTGGAGCGTGGCCCACTCTGGAGCGTGGGCCGGAGAAGCCGTTCGCTCATAAAGGTCCAGACATTTGGCCCAAATACAGCTCTTAGTTGAACTGTATCATGAGTTTATCATTTTCACTTTAAATATAAGAGACTTGAACAAATAAAGTCCAAGTCTCTTATATTTAGAGCCGAGAAAACCAGCTCATTTAGAGTCTGAGATGGACTTAAGTTAATGTGGGTCAAGTTGAATCCTTTGTATTTTAAAATCCATAGCTTTAAAATCACTTTAACCTCATCGCTGAAAACGAATGAGTTTTGAGAGTTTTGGATTCTTTTCTAAGAGTTTTTTTTTTTGAATGATCGTGTCAGGGTTAGTGGCCCACTTTAGCAACAGCAGCAGGGTCAGGGTTAGTGGCCCACTTTAGCAACAGCAGCAGGGTCAGGGTTAGTGGCCCACTTTAGCTTCACGTGGGTCTTTATTTGAATATAGTGTTAATGTAGAAACGTTTGTTCAAAGCGAA
>NW_027315884.1:0-23822 GCF_026437365.1 Eucyclogobius newberryi
CATATCATACATATTATACATATTATACATATCATACATATCATACATATTATACATATTATACATATCATAAATATTATACATATTATACATATCATAAATATTATACATATTATACATATTATACATATTATACATATCATACATATTATACATTATTATACATATCATACATATTATACATATCATACATATTATACATATTATACATAATATACATATATACATATTATACATATCATACATATATACATATAATACATATCATACATATTATACATATTATACATATTATACATATTTATACATATCATACATATTATACATATCTATCCATATTATACATATTATACATATCATACATATTATACATATCATCAATATTATACATATTATACATATCATACATATCATACATATTATACATATTATACATATCATACATATTATACATATTATACATATTATACATATTATACATATCATACATATCATACATATTATACATATCATACATATTATACATATTATACATATCATACATATTATACATATCATACATATTATACATATCATACATATCATACATATTATACATATCATACATATTATACATATTATACATATTATACATATTATACATATCACACATATCATACATATTATACATATTATACATATCATAAATATTATACATATTATACATATTATACATATTATACATATTATACATATTATATATAGCATACATATCATACATATTATACATATTATACATATCATACATATTATACATATTATACATATTATACATATTATACATATTATACATATTATATATATCATACATATCATACATATTATACATATTATACATATCATACATATTATACATATTATACATATTATACATATCATACATATCATACATATTATACATATCATACATATATACATATTATACATATTATACATATTATACATATTATACATATTATATATATCATACATATCATACATATTATACATATTATACATATTATACATATCATACATATTATACATATTATACATATATACATATTATACATATTATACATATTATACATATTATACATATCATACATATTATACATATTATACATATTATACATATTATACATATTATACATATCATACATATTATACATATTATACATATCATACATATTATACATATTATACATATCATACATATTATACATATCATACATATCATACATATTATACATATTATACATATCATACATATTAAACATATTATACATATCATACATATTATACATATTATACATATCATACATATTATACATATCATACATATCATACATATTATACATATCATACATATCATACATATCATACATATTATACATATCATACATATTATACATATCATACATATCATACATATTATACATATCATACATATTATACATATCATACATATATACATATCATACATATTATACATATTATACATATTATACATATTATACATATCATACATATCATACATATTATACATATCATACATATTATACATATCATACATATCATACATATTATACATATTATACATATTATACATATTATACATATCATACATATTATACATATTATACATATATACATATCATACATATCATACATATTATACATATCATACATATTATACATATCATACATATCATACATATTATACATATTATACATATTATACATATTATACATATTATACATATTATACATATTATACATATCATACATATTATACATATTATACATATCATACATATTATACATATTATACATATCATACATATTATACATATCATACATATTATACATTCATACATATCATACATATTATACATATCATACATATTTACATATCATACATATTAATACATATCATACATATCATACATATCATACATATTATACATATTATACATATTATACATATTATACATATCATCACATATCATACATATTATACATATCATACATATTATACATATCATACATATCATACATATTATACATATTATACATATTATACATATCATACATATTATACATATTATACATATCATAAATATTATACATATCATACATATCATACATATTATACATATTATCATATCATACATATTATACATATTATACATATTATACATATTATACATATCATACATATTATACATATCATACATATCATACATATTATACATTATATACATATTATACATATCATACATATTATACATATTATACATATTATACATATTATACATATCATAAATATTATACATATCATACATATCATACATATTATACATATTATACATATCATACATATTATACATATTATACATATTATACATATTATACATATTATAAATATCATACATATTATACATATTATACATATTATACATATTATACATATTATACATATTATACATATTATACATATCATACATATTATACATATTATACATATTATACATATTATACATATCATAAATATTATACATATCATACATATCATACATATTATACATATTATACATATCATAAATATTATACATATTATACATATTATACATATTATACATATTATACATATCATAAATATTATACATATTATACATATCATACATATCATACATATTATACATATTATACATATTATACATATTATACATATTATACATATTATACATATCATAAATATTATACATATTATACATATTATACATATTATACATATCATAAATATTATACATATCATACATATCATACATATTATACATATTATACATATCATAAATATTATACATATCATACATATTATACATATTATACATATTATACATATTATACATATCATAAATATTATACATATCATACATATCATACATATTACATATCATACATATATACATATTATACATATTATACATATTATACATATTATATATATCATACATATCATACATATTATACATATTACATATCATACATATTATACATATTATACATATTATACATATTATACATATTATACATATTATACATATCATACATATTATACATATTATACATATCATACATATTATACATATTATACATATCATACATATTATACATATTTACATATCATACATATTATACATATTATACATATCATACATATTATACATATTATACATATCATACATATCATACATATTATACATATTATACATATCATACATATTATACATATTATACATATTCATACATATTATACATATTATACATATTATACATATCATACATATCATACATATTATACATATCATACATATTATACATATTATACATATTATACATATTATACATATTATACATATTATATATATCATACATATCATACATATTATACATATTATACATATTATACATATCATACATATTATACATATCTATACATATTATACATATTATACATATCATAAATATTATCATATTATACATATTATACATATTATACTATTATACATATCATACATATTATACATATTATACATATTATACATATCATACATATTATACATATTATACATATCATAAATATTATACATATTATACATTTATACATATTATACATATTATACATATCATACATATCATACATATTATACATATTATACATATCATACATATTATACATATTATACATATCATAAATATTATACATATCATACATATCATACATATTATACATATTATACATATCATACATATTATACATATTATACATATTATACATATTATACATATTATACATATTATATATATCATACATATCATACATATCATACATATTATACATATCATACATATTATACATATCATACATATCATACATATTATACATATCATACATATTATACATATCATACATATCATACATATTATACATATTATACATATTATACATATTATACATATTATACATATTATACATATCATAAATATTATACATATTATACATATTATACATATTATACATATTATACATATTATACATATTATACATATTATACATATCATACATATTATACATATTATACATATTATACATATTATACATATTATACATATTATATATATCATACATATCATACATATTATACATATCATACATATTATACATATTATACATATTATACATATTATACATATTATACATATTATATATATCATACATATCATACATATTATACATATTATACATATTATACATATCATACATATTATACATATTATACATATTATACATATTATACATATTATACATATTATACATATCATACATATTATACATATTATACATATTATACATATTATACATATCATACATATTATACATATTATACATATCATACATATTATACATATTATACATATCATACATATTATACATATCATACATATTATACATATTATACATATTATACATATCATACATATTATACATATTATACATATCATACATATTATACATATTATACATATCATACATATTATACATATCATACATATTATACATATTATACTTATCATACATATCATACATATTATACATATTATACATATCATAAATATTATACATATTATACATATTATACATATTATACATATCATACATATTATACATATTATACATATCATACATATTATACATATCATACATATTATATATATCATACATATTATACATATTATACATATTATACATATTATACATATTATACATATTATATATATCATACATATCATACATATTATACATATCATACATATTATACATATTATACATATTATACATATCATACATATCATACATATTATACATATTATACATATTATACATATTATACATATTATACATATTATACATATTATATATATCATACATATCATACATATTATACATATCATACATATTATACATATTATACATATTATACATATCATACATATCATACATATCATACATATCATACATATTATACATATTATACATATCATACATATTATACATATTATACATATTATACATATTATACATATTATACATATTATATATATCATACATATCATACATATTATACATATTATACATATTATACATATCATACATATCATACATATTATACATATTATACATATTATACATATTATACATATTATACATATTATACATATTATACATATTATATATATCATACATATCATACATATTATACATATCATACATATTATACATATTATACATATTATACATATCATACATATCATACATATTATACATATCATACATATTATACATATTATACATATTATACATATCATACATATCATACATATCATACATATTATACATATCATACATATTATATATATCATACATATTATACATATTATACATATTATACATATTATACATATTATATATATCATACATATCATACATATCATACATATCATACATATTATACATATTATACATATTATACATATCATACATATCATACATATCATACATATTATACATATCATACATATTATACATATTATACATATCATACATATTATACATATCATACATATCATACATATCATACATATCATACATATTATACATATCATACATATTATACATATCATACATATTATACATATCATACATATCATACATATTATACATATTATACATATTATACATATTATACATATCATACATATCATACATATTATACATATCATACATATTATACATATCATACATATCATACATATTATACATATTATACATATTATACATATTATACATATCATACATATCATACATATCATACATATTATACATATTATACATATCATACATATTATACATATCATACATATTATACATATTATACATATTATATATATTATACATATCATACATATCATACATATTATACATATTATACATATTATACATATTATACATATCATACATATTATACATATTATACATATTATACATATTATACATATCATACATATTATACATATTATACATATCATACATATTATACATATTATACATATTATACATATCATACATATTATACATATTATACATATTATACATATTATACATATCATACATATTATACATATTATACATATCATACATATTATACATATTATACATATTATACATATCATACATATTATACATATTATACATATCATACATATTATACATATTATACATATCATAAATATCATACATATTATACATATTATACATATCATACCTATTATACATATTATACATATTATACATATCATACATATTATACATATTATACATATCATACATATTATACATATTATACATATCATACATATTATACATATCATACATATTATACATATTATACATATTATACATATTATACATATCATACATATCATACATATCATACATATTATACATATTATACATATTATACATATTATACATATCATACATATTATACATATTATACATATTATACATATCATACATATCATACATATCATACATATTATACATATTATACATATTATACATATCATACATATTATACATATTATACATATTATACATATCATACATATTATACATATTATACATATCATACATATTATACATATTATACATATCATAAATATCATACATATTATACATATTATACATATCATACCTATTATACATATTATACATATTATACATATCATACATATTATACATATTATACATATCATACATATTATACATATTATACATATTATACATATCATACATATTATACATATTATACATATTATACATATTATACATATCATACATATTATACATATTATACATATTATACATATTATACATATTATACATATCATACATATTATACATATTATACACATTATAAATATTATAAACATAATAAACCGTGAATAAGAATAATCTACGTTTCAAACACAGTCGTTTTTAAAGTTTATATTCGGAGATTAGTTTTGAAGGAAATCCGACAAAGTGAAGAGCAGAATGTGACTTCAGCACCACGGACAGCGCCGCACGGAGACGTCTTGCACGTGACAACAGCGCCGCCCACCGGACACGGAAGGAAACGGTTTGGCACAAATATGACGTCACTCTGAACATGTTTTTATGATTGTTCTGAATGTTTTAAGTGAATAATCCACGTTTAATGAAGCGTCAGAAACGTTTAACCTAAAGTATTTTATCATCGTTAATGTTCTGATGGAATCTGGACCTGCCGCTGCACGGTGGCAGAGTGGTTAGACCGACATCACATGACCTCGCTGGGTGGAGTCTGCATGTTCTCCCCGTGTTACTGCGGCTTCCAGTGTCCAAACACTGAACAAATTCCTCCCTCTCTCTCTCTCCCTCCCTCTCTCGTGTTTACATTCCGTTCACGTTCTTCCTCGGGGCTCGCGCTCACGCAGAAGTGGGCGGTGGCCTCGGCTTTCATCGGACATCCTCGGAGCTGTTCGGAGACGCACGCGTGTTGTTGCTGCGTCAAGCATCAAGCTGCGGAGGAAACAGTGACGCGGGGCCGGTTTTATTTTCACAATAAAATATTTAAAGAACCTGCTCAGATCAGAACTGGTGTGGACAAAGAGCTCCTCCTCCTCCACAAAGCTCCTCCTCCTCCTGCACAAAGCTCCTCCTCCTCCTCCTCCTCCTCCTCCACAAAGCTCCTCCTCCTCCTCCTCCACAAAGCTCCTCCTCCTCCTCCACAAAGCTCCTCCTCCTCCTGCACAAAGCTCCTCCTCCTCCTCCTCCTCCTCCACAAAGCTCCTCCTCCTCCTCCTCAACATAGCTCCTCCTCAACAAAGCTCCTCCTCCTCCTCCACAAAGCTCCTCCTCCTCCTCAACAAAGCTCCTCCTCAACAAAGCTCCTCCTCCTCCTCAACAAAGCACTGCAATTATTTATTGATTCACTGGTAAGAAGCGACTGTGGCCACAGCTGCCCTGGGACCACCACCATCATTCAGATCCATTCTGAGCTCCAGAATGAAGCAGAAGTGACATGAGAGCGTCCTCCAGGGGGCGTGTCACATGAGAGCGTCCTCCAGGGGGCGTGTCACATGAGAGCGTCCTCCAGGGGGCGTGTCACATGAGAGCGTCCTCCAGGGGGCGTGTCACATGCGAGCGTCCTCCAGGGGGCGTGTCACATGAGAGCGTCCTCCAGGGGGCGTGTCACATGAGAGCGTCCTCCAGGGGGCGTGTCACATGAGAGCGTCCTCCAGGGGGCGTGTCACATGTGACAGCGTCCTCCAGGGGGCGTGTCACATGTGAGCGTCCTCCAGGGGGCGTGTCACATGTGACAGCGTCCTCCAGGGGGCGTGTCACATGTGAGCGTCCTCCAGGGGGCGTGTCACATGTGACAGCGTCCTCCAGGGGGCGTGTCACATGTGAGCGTCCTCCAGGGGGCGTGTCACATGAGAGCGTCCTCCAGGGGGCGTGTCACATGTGACAGCGTCCTCCAGGGGGCGTGTCACATGAGAGCGTCCTCCAGGGGGCGTGTCACATGAGAGCGTCCTCCAGGGGGCGTGTCACATGTGACAGCGTCCTCCAGGGGGCGTGTCACATGAGAGCGTCCTCCAGGGGGCGTGTCACATGAGAGCGTCCCCCTGGGCGCTCCAGGGGGCGTGTCACATGAGAGCGTCCTCCAGGGGGCGTGTCACATGAGAGCGTCCTCCAGGGTGCGTGTCACATTTGAGCATCCTCCAGGGGGCGTGTCACATGAGAGCGTCCTCCAGGGGGCGTGTCACATGTGACAGCGTCCTCCAGGGGGCGTGTCACATGAGAGCGTCCTCCAGGGGGCGTGTCACATGTGAGAGCGTCCTCCAGGGGGCGTGTCACATGTGAGCGTCCTCCAGGGGGCGTGTCACGTGTGACAGCGTCCTCCAGGGGGCGTGTCACATGTGAGCGTCCTCCAGGGGGCGTGTCACATGTGAGCGTCCTCCAGGGGGCGTGTCACATGCGAGCGTCCTCCAGGGGGCGTGTCACATGAGAGCGTCCTCCAGGGGGCGTGTCACATGAGAGCGTCCTCCAGGGGGCGTGTCACATGAGAGTGTCCTCCAGGGGGCGTGTCACATGTGACAGCGTCCTCCAGGGGGCGTGTCACATGTGAGCGTCCTCCAGGGGGCGTGTCACATGTGAGCGTCCTCCAGGGGGCGTGTCACATGAGAGCGTCCCCCTGGGCGCTCCAGGGGGCGTGTCACATGAGAGCTCCTCCAGGGGGCGTGTCACATATGACAGCGTCCTCCAGGGGGCGTGTCACATGTGAGCGTCCTCCAGGGGGCGTGTCACATGAGAGCGTCCTCCAGGGGGCGTGTCACATGTGACAGCGTCCTCCAGGGGGCGTGTCACATGAGAGCGTCCTCCAGGGGGCGTGTCACATGAGAGCGTCCTCCAGGGGGCGTGTCACATGTGAGCGTCCTCCAGGGGGCGTGTCACATGCGAGCGTCCTCCAGGGGGCGTGTCACATGAGAGCGTCCTCCAGGGGGCGTGTCACATGAGAGTGTCCTCCAGGGGGCGTGTCACATGTGACAGCGTCCTCCAGGGGGTGTGTCACATGTGAGCGTCCTCCAGGGGGCGTGTCACATGTGAGCGTCCTCCAGGGGGCGTGTCACATGAGAGCGTCCCCCTGGGCGCTCCAGGGGGCGTGTCACATGAGAGCTCCTCCAGGGGGCGTGTCACATATGACAGCGTCCTCCAGGGGGCGTGTCACATGTGAGCGTCCTCCAGGGGGCGTGTCACATGAGAGCGTCCTCCAGGGGGCGTGTCACATGTGACAGCGTCCTCCAGGGGGCGTGTCACATGAGAGCGTCCTCCAGGGGGCGTGTCACATGAGAGCGTCCTCCAGGGGGCGTGTCACATGTGACAGCGTCCTCCAGGGGGCGTGTCACATGAGAGCGTCCTCCAGGGGGCGTGTCACATGAGAGCGTCCTCCAGGGGGCGTGTCACATGTGACAGCGTCCTCCAGGGGGCGTGTCACATGTGAGCGTCCTCCAGGGGGCGTGTCACATGAGAGCGTCCTCCAGGGGGCGTGTCACATGTGACAGCGTCCTCCAGGGGGCGTGTCACATGAGAGCGTCCTCCAGGGGGCGTGTCACATGTGACAGCGTCCTCCAGGGGGCGTGTCACATGTGAGCGTCCTCCAGGGGGCGTGTCTTGTGTGACAGCGTCCTCCAGGGGGCGTGTCACATGTGAGCGTCCTCCAGGGGGCGTGTCACATGTGAGCGTCCTCCAGGGGGCGTGTCACATGTGACAGCGTCCTCCAGGGGGCGTGTCACATGAGAGCGTCCTCCAGGGGGCGTGTCACGTGTGAGCGTCCTCCAGGGGGGGTGTCACGTGTGAGTGTCCTCCAGGGGGCGTGTCACATGAGAGCGTCCTCCAGGGGGCGTGTCACATGAGAGCGTCCTCCAGGGGGCGTGTCACATGTGAGCGTCCTCCAGGGGGTGTGTCACATGTGAGCGTCCTCCAGGGGGCGTGTCACATGAGAGCGTCCTCCAGGGGGCGTGTCACATGAGAGCGTCCTCCAGGGGGCGTGTCACATGTGACAGCGTCCTCCAGGGGGCGTGTCACATGAGAGCGTCCTCCAGGGGGCGTGTCACATGTGAGCGTCCTCCAGGGGGCGTGTCACGTGTGACAGCGTCCTCCAGGGGGCGTGTCACATGTGAGCGTCCTCCAGGGGGCGTGTCACATGAGAGCGTCCTCCAGGGGGCGTGTCACATGTGACAGCGTCCTCCAGGGGGCGTGTCACATGAGAGCGTCCTCCAGGGGGCGTGTCACATGTGACAGCGTCCTCCAGGGGGCGTGTCACATGAGAGCGTCCTCCAGGGGGCGTGTCACGTGTGAGCGTCCTCCAGGGGGCGTGTCATGTGTGAGCGTCCTCCAGGGGGCGTGTCACATGAGAGCGTCCTCCAGGGGGCGTGTCACATGAGAGCGTCCTCCAGGGGGCGTGTCACATGAGAGCGTCCTCCAGGGGGCGTGTCACATGTGACAGCGTCCTCCAGGGGGCGTGTCACATGTGAGCATCCTCCAGGGGGCGTGTCACATGTGAGCGTCCTCCAGGGGGCGTGTCACATGTGAGCGTCCTCCAGGGGGCGTGTCACATGTGAGCGTCCTCCAGGGGGCGTGTCACATGAGAGCGTCCTCCAGGGGGCGTGTCACATGTGACAGCGTCCTCCAGGGGGCGTGTCACATGATAGCGTCCTCCAGGGGGCGTGTCACATGTGAGCGTCTTCCAGGGGGCGTGTCACATGTGAGCGTCCTCCAGGGGGCGTGTCACATGTGAGCGTCCTCCAGGGGGCGTGTCACATGTGAGCGTCCTCCAGGGGGCGTGTCACATGTGAGCGTCCTCCAGGGGGCGTGTCACATGTGAGCGTCCTCCAGGGGGCGTGTCACATGAGAGCGTCCTCCAGGGGGCGTGTCACATGTGACAGCGTCCTCCAGGGGGCGTGTCACATGATAGCGTCCTCCAGGGGGCGTGTCACATGTGAGCGTCTTCCAGGGGGCGTGTCACATGTGAGCGTCCTCCAGGGGGCGTGTCACATGTGAGCGTCCTCCAGGGGGCGTGTCACATGATAGCGTCCTCCAGGGGGCGTGTCACATGTGAGCGTCTTCCAGGGGGCGTGTCACATGTGAGCGTCCTCCAGGGGGCGTGTCACATGTGACAGCGTCCTCCAGGGGGCGTGTCACATGTGAGCGTCCTCCAGGGGGCGTGTCACATGTGAGCGTCCTCCAGGGGGCGTGTCACATGAGAGCGTCCTCCAGGGGGCGTGTCACATGTGACAGCGTCCTCCAGGGGGCGTGTCACATGAGAGCGTCCTCCAGGGGGCGTGTCACATGTGAGCGTCTTCCAGGGGGCGTGTCACATGTGAGCGTCTTCCAGGGGGCGTGTCACATGTGAGCGTCCTCCAGGGGGTGTGTCACAACAGAGCGTCCCCCTGGGCGCTCCAGGGGGCGTGTCACATGAGAGCGTCCTCCAGGGGGCGTGTCACATGAGAGCGTCCTCCAGGGGGCGTGTCACATGTGAGCGTCCTCCAGGGGGCGTGTCACATGTGAGCGTCCTCCAGGGGGCGTGTCACATGAGAGCGTCCTCCAGGGGGCGTGTCACATGAGAGCGTCCTCCAGGGGGCGTGTCACATGAGAGCGTCCTCCAGGGGGCGTGTCACATGTGAGCGTCCTCCAGGGGGCGTGTCACGTGTGACAGCGTCCTCCAGGGGGCGTGTCACATGTGAGCGTCCTCCAGGGGGCGTGTCACATGAGAGCGTCCTCCAGGGGGCGTGTCACATGTGACAGCGTCCTCCAGGGGGCGTGTCACATGAGAGCGTCCTCCAGGGGGCGTGTCACATGTGACAGCGTCCTCCAGGGGGCGTGTCACATGAGAGCGTCCTCCAGGGGGCGTGTCACGTGTGAGCGTCCTCCAGGGGGCGTGTCATGTGTGAGCGTCCTCCAGGGGGCGTGTCACATGAGAGCGTCCTCCAGGGGGCGTGTCACATGAGAGCGTCCTCCAGGGGGCGTGTCACATGTGACAGCGTCCTCCAGGGGGCGTGTCACATGTGAGCGTCCTCCAGGGGGCGTGTCACATGTGAGCGTCCTCCAGGGGGCGTGTCACATGAGAGCGTCCTCCAGGGGGCGTGTCACATGTGACAGCGTCCTCCAGGGGGCGTGTCACATGTGAGCGTCTTCCAGGGGGCGTGTCACATGTGAGCGTCCTCCAGGGGGCGTGTCACATGTGAGCGTCCTCCAGGGGGCGTGTCACATGAGAGCGTCCTCCAGGGGGCGTGTCACATGTGACAGCGTCCTCCAGGGGGCGTGTCACATGTGAGCGTCCTCCAGGGGGCGTGTCACATGTGAGCGTCCTCCAGGGGGCGTGTCACGTGTGACAGCGTCCTCCAGGGGGCGTGTCACATGTGAGCGTCCTCCAGGGGGCGTGTCACATGAGAGCGTCCTCCAGGGGGCGTGTCACATGTGACAGCGTCCTCCAGGGGGCGTGTCACATGAGAGCGTCCTCCAGGGGGCGTGTCACATGTGACAGCGTCCTCCAGGGGGCGTGTCACATGAGAGCGTCCTCCAGGGGGCGTGTCACGTGTGAGCGTCCTCCAGGGGGCGTGTCATGTGTGAGCGTCCTCCAGGGGGCGTGTCACATGAGAGCGTCCTCCAGGGGGCGTGTCACATGAGAGCGTCCTCCAGGGGGCGTGTCACATGAGAGCGTCCTCCAGGGGGCGTGTCACATGTGACAGCGTCCTCCAGGGGGCGTGTCACATGTGAGCGTCCTCCAGGGGGCGTGTCACATGTGAGCGTCCTCCAGGGGGCGTGTCACATGAGAGCGTCCTCCAGGGGGCGTGTCACATGTGACAGCGTCCTCCAGGGGGCGTGTCACATGTGAGCGTCTTCCAGGGGGCGTGTCACATGTGAGCGTCCTCCAGGGGGCGTGTCACATGTGAGTTTCCTCCAGGGGGCGTGTCACATGTGACAGCGTCCTCCAGGGGGCGTGTCACATGTGAGCGTCCTCCAGGGGGCGTGTCACATGTGAGCGTCCTCCAGGGGGCGTGTCACATGAGAGCGTCCTCCAGGGGGCGTGTCACATGTGACAGCGTCCTCCAGGGGGCGTGTCACATGTGAGCGTCCTCCAGGGGGCGTGTCACGTGTGACAGCGTCCTCCAGGGGGCGTGTCACATGTGAGCGTCCTCCAGGGGGCGTGTCACATGAGAGCGTCCTCCAGGGGGCGTGTCACATGTGACAGCGTCCTCCAGGGGGCCTGTCACATGAGAGCGTCCTCCAGGGGGCGTGTCACATGTGACAGCGTCCTCCAGGGGGCGTGTCACATGTGAGCGTCCTCCAGGGGGCGTGTCACATTAGAGCGTCCTCCAGGGGGCGTGTCACATGTGACAGCGTCCTCCAGGGGGCGTGTCACATGAGAGCGTCCTCCAGGGGGCGTGTCACATGTGAGCGTCTTCCAGGGGGCGTGTCACATGTGAGCGTCTTCCAGGGGGCGTGTCACATTAGAGCGTCCTCCAGGGGGCGTGTCACATGTGACAGCGTCCTCCAGGGGGCGTGTCACATGAGAGCGTCCTCCAGGGGGCGTGTCACATGTGAGCGTCTTCCAGGGGGCGTGTCACATGTGAGCGTCTTCCAGGGGGCGTGTCACAACAGAGCGTCCCCCTGGGCGCTCCAGGGGGCGTGTCACATGAGAGCGTCCTCCAGGGGGCGTGTCACATGTGAGCGTCCTCCAGGGGGCGTGTCACATGTGAGTTTCCTCCAGGGAGCGTGTCCTCCAAGGGGTTGTGTCCTCCAGGGGGCGTGTCCTCCAGGGGGCGTGTCCTCCAGGGGGCGTCAGAGCTGCTTTGAACACGTTTCACACTGTGTTTTGCTGCATTTACACATTTAACAACAGATTTATCATTTTTATGACGGATAAACTCAGAGTTTTGGGTTTTACCGGTCATTTTCTCACATATTCTCACATTTTCTCACATATTCTCACATATTCTCAGGAGAAAACAGTTCTGTTCCTTCCTTTGTAAAGGAAAAACAAACTTTGACATTTCTACTTTGGAAATTCTACTGTGTTGCTTATTTTTAGTTATAAACATTTCAGAATTAATGTGAGATAGTGAGTTACGCGGTGACGTGAGGGTCCCGGTCCTTCAGGGCCTCTTTATTTGACTGAGCCTTTACTTTGTCAGATCCACCGGAAGTCCCGCCTCTCCGCCTTCGCGCAGCTTTAGACGCGGCTCTCGACGCTCGCTGCCTTGGAAACGACTTGAATCCGGGGCACGCAGCTGCGGCGGAGCTGAACGGGACCCAGATCTGACACTTCAAAGGCTCTCCTCCTCCTCCTCCTCCTCCTCCTCCTCCTCCTCCTCCTCCTCCTCCTCCTCCTCTGTCTCTCTCCTCTTCCTCCTCTTCCTCCGCGTCTCCATCAGAGCGTCATCTCTCCATCCTCCGCGCCGATGGACGAGCTGCGCGGAGCCGCCTGACCGAGCCCCGAGCCCCGGAGGAGCCGCACCGAGCCCCGGAGGAGCCGCACCGAGCCCCGGAGGAGCCCGTGCCCTGCCGCAGGTAACGCGCTTCGCAATCGGCTTTACGCGCGGCGCACGCGGCGTAAATCCCGTTCCCCCCCGCGCGCCGCTGCGTCTCCCGCGCGCGTGTGTATTTGTCCCGACGTGACCGCTTTGGCCCGTGTTCGTGGCGCGGTTGTCTTTGGCCCGGTGTGGCCCGGTTTGGCACGGGTCCGTGGGGGGCGGGCTCGGGATTAGCGCCGCCTGCTCGCGAGCCCGAAACACGCCTTTTCACGCGCCGCACCGGGAGTACCGGGAGTAACGTGGACGCGACGGGCCTCTACGTGTGCGTGTTTACGGCGGCGACACCCTCCGCTCCCCGGGGACACGCGCGGGCGGAATGCACCGGCTCCGTTTCCCTGGCGACGCAGCCTGAGCGTCTGCGCCGTCTACAGCCCGTTATAACCGGTATTATAAGGCTCCGTAATGTCACGTGGCTCATGGAGGTAATTACACCGTTATAATGACGTCACAGTGCGATAAACGCGCGATTAACGTGAATAAATCAACCGAAGCCGCGGCTCTGACGCTCCAGAGCGCAACATGTGATGTGTGTGTCATAATGTGTGTTAAATGTGTGTCATAATGTGTGTTAAATGTGTGTTAAATGTGTGTCATAATGTGTGTTAAATGTGTGTCATAATGTGTGTTAAATGTGTGTTAAATGTGTGTCATAATGTGTGTTAAATGAGTGTTAAATGTGTGTTAAATGTGTGTTAAATGTGTGTTAAATGTGTGTTAAATGTGTGTTAAATGTGTGTCATAATGTGTGTTAAATGTGTGTTAAATGTGTGTCATAATGTGTGTTAAATGTGTGTCATAATGTGTGTTAAATGTGTGTTAAATGTGTGTCATAATGTGTGTTAAATGTGTGTCATAATGTGTGTCATAATGTGTGTTAAATGTGTGTCATAATGTGTGTCATAATGTGTGTTAAATGAGTGTTAAATGTGTGTCATAATGTGTGTCATAATGTGTGTTAAATGTGTGTCATAATGTGTGTCATAATGTGTGTTAAATGAGTGTTAAATGTGTGTCATAATGTGTGTCATAATGTGTGTTAAATGTGTGTTAAATGTGTGTCATAATGTGTGTTAAATGTGTGTCATAATGTGTGTTAAATGTGTGTCATAATGTGTGTTAAATGTGTGTCATAATGTGTGTTAAATGTGTGTCATAATGTGTGTTAAATGTGTGTCCTAATGTGTGTTAAATGTGTGTCATAATGTGTGTTAAATGTGTGTCATAATGTGTGTTAAATGTGTGTTAAATGTGTGTCATAATGTGTGTTAAATGTGTGTCATAATGTGTGTTAAATGTGTGTTAAATGTGTGTTAAATGTGTGTCATAATGTGTGTCATAATGTGTGTTAAATGTGTGTCATAATGTGTGTTAAATGTGTGTTAAATGTGTGTTAAATGTGTGTCATAATGTGTGTTAAATGTGTGTTAAATGTGTGTCATAATGTGTGTTAAATGTGTGTCATAATGTGTGTTAAATGTGTGTTAAATGTGTGTCATAATGTGTGTTAAATGTGTGTCATAATGTGTGTTAAATGTGTGTCATAATGTGTGTTAAATGTGTGTCATAATGTGTGTTAAATGTGTGTCATAATGTGTGTTAAATGTGTGTTAAATGTGTGTCATAATGTGTGTTAAATGTGTGTTAAATGTGTGTCATAATGTGTGTTAAATGTGTGTTAAATGTGTGTCATAATGTGTGTTAAATGTGTGTTAAATGTGTGTCATAATGTGTGTTAAATGTGTGTCAAAATGTGTGTTAAAAGTGTGTTAAATGTGTGTTAAATGTGTGTCATAATGTGTGTTAAATGTGTGTTAAATGTGTGTCATAATGTGTGTTAAATGTGTGTTAAATGTGTGTCATAATGTGTGTTAAAAGTGTGTTAAATGTGTGTTAAATGTGTGTCATAATGTGTGTTAAATGTGTGTTAAATGTGTGTCATAATGTGTGTTAAAAGTGTGTTAAATGTGTGTTAAATGTGTGTTAAATGTGTGTTAAAAGTGTGTTAAATGTGTGTTAAATGTGTGTCATAATGTGTGTTAAATGTGTGTTAAATGTGTGTCATAATGTGTGTTAAAAGTGTGTTAAATGTGTGTTAAATGTGTGTCATAATGTGTGTTAAATGTGTGTTAAATGTGTGTCATAATGTGTGTTAAATGTGTGTTAAATGTGTGTCATAATGTGTGTTAAATGTGTGTTAAATGTGTGTCATAATGTGTGTTAAATGTGTGTTAAATGTGTGTCATAATGTGTGTTAAATGTGTGTCATAATGTGTGTTAAATGTGTGCCATAATGTGTGTTAAATGTCGGGTTAGGGTTAATGTCGGTGTTGCAACACAAGTAGATACAGAAGTAAAAGAACATGTCACTTATAGAAAGCTTTAAATTAAAGGCTGTGGCTGCAGAGCCGCGGTCAAATGGCCGCGCAGTTTCAGGGACCGCGGCATTTCCCTTATAGCCCGTTATAGCCGCATGGCTAACCCTAACCCTAACCCTATAGCCGCATGGCTAACCCTAACCCTAACCCTAACCCAACCCTAACCCTAACCCTAACCCTAACCCAACCCTAACCCTAACCCAACCCTAACCCTAACCCTAACCCAACCCTAACCCTAACCCAACCCTAACCCAACCCTAACCCTAACCCTAACCCTAACCCAACCCTAACCCTAACCCAACCCTAACCCTAACCCTAACCCAACCCTAACCCTAACCCTAACCCTAACCCAACCCTAACCCTAACCCAACCCTAACCCTAACCCTAACCCTAACCCAACCCTAACCCTAACCCTAACCCTAACCCAACCCTAACCCTAACCCTAACCCAACCCTAACCCTAACCCAACCCTAACCCTAACCCTAACCCTAACCCAACCCTAACCCTAACCCTAACCCTAACCCAACCCTAACCCTAACCCAACCCTAACCCTAACCCTAACCCTAACCCTAACCCAACCCTAACCCTAACCTTAACCTGGCGCGGTCTAAAACGGCGCTAAAACGCGGTGAAATAGCGACACTCCCTTTAAAAAACACTCTTTTTAATAGAAAAACTCTTATAAACAAAACCTCTCATATTCTTAATAAGAAATAGAAAGAAAAATAAATAAAGAAATAAAATCGCTTAAGACAAAAATAATATGTACAATGGCTGAAGCTATTGTTAGTGTCTGCATTCTTGCGTAAAAGTACTACATGTGTGTAGTAAAGACTTTATTCTTGTTAGGCTCGAGCCATGGAATGGAATGTTCATTCCATGGAATCCTGGAGTCTATTGTTCTTCTCCTGGTTTCTTATTCCTATTATTCCTATTTTTCATGTTCAGACCGGGGCATTTCTCACCCTGAACATGGGGTCATAGTTCACACATGGGGTCATAGGTCACACATGGGGTCATAGGTCACACATGGGGTCATGGGTCACACATGGGGTCATGGGTCACACATGGGGTCATAGGTCACACATGGGGTCATAGGTCACACATGGGGTCATGGGTCACACATGGGGTCATAGGTCACACATGGGGTCATAGGTCACACATGGGGTCATAGGTCACACATGGGGTCATAGGTCACACATGGGGTCATAGGTCACACATGGGGTCATGGGTCACACATGGGGGTCATGGGTCACACATGGGGTCATAGGTCACACATGAGGTCATAGGTCACACATGGGGTCATAGGTCACACATGGGGTCATGGGTCACACATGGGGTCATAGGTCACACATGGGGTCATAGGTCACACATGGGGTCATAGTTCACACATGGGGTCATAGGTCACACATGGGGTCATGGGTCACACATGGGGTCATAGATCACACATGGGGTCATATGTCACACATGGGGGCATAGGTCACACATGGGGGCATAGGTCACACATGGGGTCATGGGTCACACATGGGGTCATAGGTCACACATGGGGTCATATGTCACACATGGGGGCATAGGTCACACATGGGGGCATAGGTCACACATGGGGTCATGGGTCACACATGGGGTCATAGGTCACACATGGGGTCATAGGTCACACATGGGGTCATAGGTCACACATGGGGTCATAGGTCACACATGGGGTCATGGGTCACACATGGGGTCATAGGTCACACATGGGGTCATAGGTCACACATGGGGTCATAGGTCACACATGGGGTCATAGGTCACACATGTGACCTATGACATCACATGGTTAGTTAGTTGTAGAGTTGTGTTGTGTAGTTTAGTTAGTTATAGAGTTGTGTTGTGTAGTTTAGTTAGTTATAGAGTTGTGTTGTGTAGTTTAGTTAGTTATAGAGTTGTGTTGTGTAGTTTAGTTAGTTATAGAGTTGTGTTGTGTAGTTTAGTTAGTTGTAGAGTTGTGTTGTGTAGTTTAGTTAGTTGTAGAGTTGTGTTGTGTAGTTTAGTTAGTTATAGAGTTGTGTTGTGTAGTTTAGTTAGTTGTAGAGTTGTGTTGTGTAGTTTAGTTAGTTATAGAGTTGTGTTGTGTAGTTTAGTTAGTTGTAGAGTTGTGTTGTGTAGTTTAGTTAGTTGTAGAGTTGTGTTGTGTAGTTTAGTTAGTTATAGAGTTGTGTTGTGTAGTTTAGTTAGTTATAGAGTTGTGTTGTGTAGTTTAGTTAGTTATAGAGTTGTGTTGTGTAGTTTAGTTAGTTGTAGAGTTGTGTTGTGTTGAAGAATGTGCCGAGGACGAGGAGGAAGAAAATGTTCTAACAAACTTTGAACTCATGAGCTTTGAAACACAGAATAAAGTCTGGTGGTGAAGTAACACTTGGATACAGCCGCCATCAGACAACAACAACAGCAACAACAACAACAACAACAACAACATGTAGTTAAGTTGTGTAAAGAAGTGTAATGTGCAACATTTGTGGAAAAGGTACTACATGTGTGTGAAAGTACTGCATGTGTGTAACATGTGTGTCAGAGTACTACATGTGTGTGAAAGTACTGCATGTGTGTAACACGTGTGTCAGAGTACTACATGTGTGTGAAAGTACTGCATGTGTGTAATATGTGTGTCAGAGTACTACATGTGTGTGAAAGTACTGCATGTGTGTAACATGTGTGTCAGAGTACTACATGTGTGTGAAAGTACTGCATGTGTGTAACATGTGTGTCAGAGTACTACATGTATATTCAGCCTTTCCGCCCGTCCATGTTTTCTGCTGCGTTTTGCGTCATGACAACGACGCTCAGTAAGTCACAGTTGATGATTGTGTAGTTTGCGGCTCAAATAGTTGTTGGTCCTGATGCAAGATGGTGCTGAACGCAGACCTGAGCAGGGAGAAAGGGAGAGAGCCTCGGTGACCCGGCTGCACCCCCTCCTCCCTGTAGAGACGCTAATTAACACTAGCATTAGCATTAGGATGAGCATTAGCGTAAGCATTAGCATTAGCATTAGCAATTCACTTTTGCAAATACTGAAAAATATTTTGGTATGTAAAAATGTCAAAACCAACAGCCCCTAAGACGGTGAAAGTGATCGTAAACGAGCGTGAGTTAAACGTGAGTTAAACGTGAGTTAAACGTGCGTTAAACGTGAGTTAAACGTGCGATAAACTTGAGTTGAACGTGAGTTAAACATTCGTTAAACGTGCGTTAAATGTGAGTTAAACGTGAGTTGAACGTGAGTTAAACATTCGTTAAACGTGCGTTAAACGTGCGATAAAAGTGCGTTAAACGTGAGTTAAACGTGAGTTAAACGTGAGTTGAACGTGAGTTAAACGTGAGTTAAACATTCGTTAAACGTGCGATAAACGTGAGTTAAACGTGAGTTGAACGTGAGTTAAACGTGCGTTAAACGTGCGTTAAACGTGAGTTAAACGTGCGTTAAACGTGAGTTAAACGTGCGTTAAACGTGAGTTAAACGTGAGTTGAACGTGAGTTAAACGTGCGATAAAAGTGCGTTAAACGTGAGTTAAACGTGAGTTAAACGTGAGTTGAACGTGAGTTAAACGTGCGATAAAAGTGCGTTAAACGTGAGTTATACGTGCGATAAAAGTGCGTTAAACGTGCGATAAAAGTGCGTTAAACGTGCGTTAAACGTGAGTTATACGTGCGATAAAAGTGCGTTAAACGTGCGATAAAAGTGCGTTAAACGTGAGTTAAACGTGAGTTAAACGTGAGTTGAACGTGAGTTAAACGTGCGATAAAAGTGCGTTAAACGTGAGTTAAACGTGAGTTGAACGTGAGTTAAACGTGCGTTAAACGTGCGTTAAACGTGAGTTAAACGTGCGTTAAACGTGAGTTAAACGTGCGATAAAAGTGCGTTAAACGTGAGTTAAACGTGCGTTAAACGTGAGTTAAACGTGAGTTGAACGTGAGTTAAATGTGCGATAAACGTGAGTTAAACGTGAGTTAAACGTGCGTTAAACGTGAGTTAAACGTGAGTTAAACGTGAGTTGAACGTGAGTTAAACGTGCGTTAAACGTGCGTTAAACGTGAGTTAAACGTGCGTTAAACGTGAGTTAAACGTGCGATAAACGTGAGTTAAACGTGAGTTGAACGTGAGTTAAACGTGAGTTGAACGTGAGTTGAACGTGAGTTGAACGTGAGTTAAACGTGAGTTAAACGTGAGTTGAACGTGAGTTAAACGTGAGTTAAACGTGAGTTGAAGTGGCTCTGACGTCACACGTAAACTTTACTTGTCACTCGTATTATTACAACATTTGGAACATCTGGACCAATCATTTCATTGATTGGTCAAACTGGTTGATTGCGACAGAATCGTGGATCGTCCATGTCGTCGCCGTGCGTTTCGTTTGGCGTGACGTTGATGATCGTGTCGGACGACGAGACGCTTCTCACGTAACCGAGGACGCGAGACTCTGCGAAAAACATCAAACTTGCTGCGAACGTCGCCCCAAACGCGCCAGAAGTCATCGGGAGCGTGTACCAAAGATGTCCACGGGTTGTGTCCACGGGTTGTGTCCACGGGTTGTGTCCACGGGTTGTGTCCACCGGTTGTGTCCACCGGTTGTGTCCACCGGTTGTGTCCACGGGTTGTGTCCACGGGTTGTGTCCACGGGTTGTGTCCACGGGTTGTGTCCACCGGTTGTGTCCACGGGTTGTGTCCACCGGTTGTGTCCACGGGTTGTGTCCACCGGTTGTGTCCACGGGTTGTGTCCACGGGTTGTGTCCACGGGTTGTGTCCACGGGTTGTGTCCACCGGTTGTGTCCACGGGTTGTGTCCACCGGTTGTGTCCACGGGTTGTGTCCACCGGTTGTGTCCACGGCGGGAGTTTCGAGGCCCACTGGTGGTTAGCGTTAGCGTTAGCATTTCCCTGTGATTGGCGGGCCCTCCGGACACGCCACTTTGAGCTGACGTCAGAATCAGCTGAGCGTCCGCACAAAGGGCACATTATGTCGTCTGAAAGAGGCTCCGCTCAAAGAGAAGAGACGCTATTTTTATCTTCCTCCAAAGAGCCTCGTCTTCCTCGTCTTCCTCGTCTTCCTCGTGTCGCCGCTCCACGCCTGAATAATTAACCACGCGATCCAAATGTCGCCACTGCAAATGTGAGGAACGAAGAGTTTGAAGCTGGAGACGATTTACACGTTTCTCCTGCGCCTCCTGCACCTCCAGCACCTCCTGCACAGACTCAGTGTCTCTGTCGCCTCCTACGCCTCCTTTGCCAGTGTCTCTCAGTGTCTCTGTCGCCTCCTGCGCCTCCTTTGCCAGTGTCTCTCAGTGTCTCTGTCGCCTCCTGCGCCTCCTTTGCCAGTGTCTCTCAGTGTCTCTGTCGCCTCCTGCGCCTCCTGCGCCTCCTTTGCCAGTGTCTCTCAGTGTCTCTGTCGCCTCCTGCGCCTCCTTTGCCAGTGTCTCTCAGTGTCTCTGTCGCCTCCTGCGCCTCCTGCGCCTCCTTTGCCAGTGTCTCTCAGTGTCTCTGTCGCCTCCTGCGCCTCCTGCGCCTCCTTTGCCAGTGTCTCTCAGTGTCTCTGTCGCCTCCTGCGCCTCCTTTGCCAGTGTCTCTCAGTGTCTCTGTCGCCTCCTGCGCCTCCTACGCCTCCTTTGCCAGTGTCTCTCAGTGTCTCTGTCGCCTCCTTTGCCAGTGTCTCTCAGTGTCTCTGTCGCCTCCTGCGCCTCCTGCGCCTCCTGCGCCTCCTTTGCCAGTGTCTCTCAGTGTCTCTGTCGCCTCCTGCGCCTCCTTTGCCAGTGTCTCTCAGTGTGTTAAAGCCTCAGTGCGTAACTTTTAGCCCAAAAAGAAAGACTAAAGTAAAAGCGTGTGGTGGTTTTATCGCTCTGATAAACCTGCTGCGTCTCCACAGACCTGACGCGTTCTCCTCCTGCTTGTTTCCTTTGGCTTTAATATTCCACATTACGGCATTAAAGTTGGGCTCAGTGGCGCGGCAGTGACACCTGCAGCTTTGACTCCAACTTTGACCTTAACGTCATGATGAATATTCATGGGCCCCTGAGTCAGCGCCTCGGCCCCTCATTGCCGCGCTGATTGATCGGCCTGTGTCGCCGTGGAGACTGTTGCCGGGGCTCGTGGATGAAACGTGTGCAGACGCGAGCGCTCTCAAACTGCTTTTGGACATTTTAGCGTCGGACGTTTTTTCAGGCGC